>NW_024534221.1:0-49605 GCF_016097555.1 Gigantopelta aegis
ATTTGATAAATTGAATTTTTTTGAATTGATGTATTTATAATAAATTCAATTTTTTAATTATGATAAAATACATTTAGCCTTTTTTTAACAAAATATTTTTGTTTTACTTTTTTAGAACAAAGGTTTTAAAGCCTTTGTTAAATTTTTTTGTATTTTTTCATAAAATGTTACACCAAAAAAGATTAATTTTTTTGGAATTTAACCCTCCTTTAATTTGTATTTTTCCATTTCCACCAAAAAAAAAAAAAAACCAAAAAAAAAAAAAAAAAAAAAAAAAAAAAAAAAAAAAAAAACCAAAAAAAAAAAAAAAAATTAAAAAAAAAAAAAAAAAAAAAAAAAAAAACCAAAAACCCAAAAAAAAAAAAAAAAACAAAAAAAAAAAAAAAAAAAAAAAAAAAAAAAAAAAAATTTAATAACATCATTCATTGATTTTTCCTACAAGATCAATCAAACATATCCTTGTTCAAAAGAAAGGAACATTACATTTTTAAGGAAAATTTTCAATTTAAAAGGACATGGTATTGGAGACCGGGTTCCTGCGATGGCTTATAATAGAATCCAATGAATCAAAACGCACAATCCAGTTTCTCTATTTTAACATCACCTCCCCTCTTTTTACAAGCCATAGCCCTCGTTTTGCACTATCTACATCTATATTACCAATATATATATAATATATATCAGGGTCAAATACATATCAATGTCAAAATTATATAATTCAAATTAATAAGGTGCTATATTATTTCAGACTTCATACATAATATATATATTATATATATATATATATAATAAGATATATATATCACATGTCCAACATATGTATAGAGGTTAGATATATATTTCAGAACGTTACAACATAATATATATATAGATGTCATATGTATAATCCAACCCTGAATGTTATAGTCTGAGTCAGAGATATAGGGAAAGTCCAATTTATATATCATGCCGTCCATATATCATTTTCAAATGTCATATTATATATATCAGATTGAGATCTATATTTTAGATGTCATATATATAGTATGCAGAGGGCTACAGCTAGTAAACAGAGGGTATGTGTACTGTTACCATAGAGAAACTCCATATGGTGTCTTTTTGACTCATTTGTGCCCATAAAAACACCATGTGGGAGATCATTTTTCTTGTACATGTCAGGGACAATCTGGCAATGACTATACAGTCTTTGTCCTTAAGTGTAACCGCATAATGTCAGCTCTAATTAGTATGTATATATAGCTACTCATGTGTACATAGCAACTCTTCATAACAGCCTATTAATAAGTGCCATGAATTTACTTTAATTTCAATTAGAAATGAAGTGAGACAGTATTTTGATATCTTTTTAAATTCCACCCATATTGCATCATGACTTCATGTGATAACAACATATATATATATACTTTTGCAAAGACAACGATGAGGACAGTCAATTAACATATATTTTTAAATTATATATTCTGAAGTTTATTTTTGCCAACTGTAACAGATCTTACAACTATTTTATGTAATTTTTTTTATTTTGATTAACACTTTTTAAGGAAAATAAATATTCTATTGTTAAAGAATATATAAGAGACATACATACATGAGGGACATTTCTGATAAGAATATATATAGCATATTGTTGCAAATAGTGTTGCCACAATATACTATACTTTTGTATAAACTATATATGAGGGACTGAGTTTGTTATTATTATGTACAACTGTCCTTCATCTGGTGGGGGTCATCATAAGCATAATATAAAGAAACATGACAAACCACTTTTGACTTTTAACAGAGTTAGGATTAATTATATAGTCAGCAACATTTTGACAGTATGTTTTTGTTTAGCCTGTATTCTGTTTATGAATACAAATGTCAAATGACATTTGCAAGGATAGTACCCTACATGATGATAAGTCGAATCTATATATATCTATATAGATACGTAGTTTATCATGTCCCTTCTAGAGATGTTGAACTCAAGTACTCTATAAATGGTTGGACTATATATAGGTAATCTTAATAAGGGAATGTTTTTATATATATGTTATAACTGAAGACTAAAACCACATAATTATAGGTGGTGCCAGAAAGGCATAGTGTATCAACAATTGGAGTGTCAACTAATACTATATTTTATCATTAAAGCATGAAATCGAGAGGAGAGTTTACATGTCACTATAATCATTATAATGTCTATTTGCTATGTACAATATAGTCATTATAATGGTCTACTTGCTATTTACAACGTACTGTATCTCTTAATTATTTGCACTTTGTACCTGTGAATCATTATATTATGTTGTACATTATTCATTAACCTCATTAATGAAATGACAACTGGTGATATGTTTTTGATGGCAGGTACCTGCTTTTTGCCACTGAGAGAGGAATATGAAGCAGTTTTATCTAAATCAAGATAAGCTGCCCATATGATAGCTTCATCATTGTGATTAAGTACCTAGCAATGCTTTAAACTTTTTGTTTTCACTTTTATTTTGTGACGATCCTGTCAATGTGTTGATACACTTTATTCCTAATTTAAATTCTGTATTTTTTGATTCTGGTGACTAGATCCATGTCATTTAATTCATAATTCTATAGCTCATTTTTTATTCCTAATTTTAACTCTGTATTTTTTTTACGATATCTTTCACTACCTACATATACATCCAGTCACACGTAAAGAAAAAGATATTACAAGATTTTCATCTATATATATTTGTTACATGACAAATGAGAATGTTTATGACTCAATACAGCATCCCAAATTTGAGGTCAACTCACAAGATGATTGTCAGGAATCTTACGCTGAAAGTGAAATATAAATTTAGTTTCAGCATAAGATTCCTGCAGTCATCTTTACAATCATTAAGACGTGCATCATAATGGACTATGGGATGATTTAACAATAGTATTACCTAACACCTCTATATGTATACAATACTAACAGTCATAAGACATATACATAGTATTCACTATATTGTTACCAAGTAAAGTAATTTAAAAATATTATTTATGCACATATTATAACACAAATTGATTGAACTAATGATGATGATGGTAAGTGGCCATTATTGTTTTGTCCTTCACCTACTCAATGTGCTGGTACATATCTAAGTGGCCTAGTCAACAAATCATCAATAGAGTTTTTAAGCATGAGTTTATACAGTAATGGACCATATTATAATAAGTATTCTGAAAATACTTTTAGCAATTTTATGGAGTATTTGAACCTAGTCTACTAGTGATCGTGAAAATCTAGAGATCAACTCTGGTGATTGATATTGCTCGTCACCTGCACAACTTAGTAAAGTAAATGTTTATATAATACAGAGATCAGGTTTGTTGTTTTTATCCATACCCACACACCAAACATACACAGGTGCACATCATTCTAGAATAGGCAACTTTAGCAATGTGGAATTTAATAAAAGTGGTACACTTAATGAAGGCACAATGGCTAATGTAGCTACCTCACCTAATGATCCATTGTTTTATCAATCACACACAATGATAGACTCCATCTTTGAACAATGGCTACAACATAATCCAAATGGTGCTATGGTGGCCCAAGAATGATCCAAAGTTTGCTAGACATAGTGCTAATGATTGTATTGTTCCATTCAACCAGTCTACACACACATGGATATGTTTAAATCAGCTGAAAACTTTGGATATGCTTATGACTTCATATCAGCTTCTGCCACTACTGGACCTATTACTTCTAGTACTACTCCTACAGCTACTGACTCATTTAAAGGTATACTTTAATATTAATATACCATATGCAATCTCACGAGTATATACAGCATATATTTGTCAACCATCTCTTTATAGGCATATTCTGTTATCATAAATGTCAAATTAAGTTAATCCTGGCAATGGTCATGTTTTTTATTTATTTCTGTAGACCTATTTGTTGATGGAAGTCTGAATTCTTTTGACATGAATGTCATCCTTCATATGATTTTACAATTTTTTTAAGCCAGAGATGTCAGTAAATTTTTTAGTAACGTGAACTTGCTTGAACTAGATATTGTTTATAATTAGTGATATCATTATGTCTATATCAATTGTAACTCCTCCACTTTACAAGTACATATGGGTGGAATCTATCTTAAAAACTAATTGTTTGTAACGCTGATATTTTTTTCAAAACATTACAGATTTTCTAAAGCAACTAGTTTCACAAACGTAACCTTCTTAGATGTATATACATGTCTTAGTTTATTACAGGTTTGTCTTAGAAGCTCTTGATAGCTAAAGATCATTCATTTGTCTACACCATTTTCATTTGTCCCACCTCACCATCATCAGCTCTGATCAAAGAGAAATAGAGAAAATTTGAACTCTCTGAAAGACATTTCATTGAGGTAGAACAGATAGCCAATCAGATTCCTCAATAAGAGCTATTTTGCTATTAATGAAGACTACCGAAGAACATACTCCTCTGATTGTCACATACTGTGTGACAGTTTACTTTCATAGAAAAACATCATGTGAGTGAACATATTTCTTGTCGAGAATAAGCTGAAATGACCTTTGTCCTCAAAGGTAACCTGTATAAAATCACCTTCATAGGAGGACTCATAGACAAAAAGTGCATTATTTGGTTTGTGTCGTGTCCAGGGGATCAATAGTGATGAAGTTTTCCTATTCCATATAATATGTAGAACTCATTTATCATTATTACAATATCTATTTTTTAAAATTTAGTCCATAATTTAATCTTATTATCATATCCCCACAAAATTAAAAAGCTTGCAATTTTCAAATGAAGCTGGTTGGATAAAACTATCAATCTTAAACTTTTCAATACTGACTAGAACCATCATTCTTTTTATATTGTATGACAAATATCTTATTAGCATACAATATGTAATTGTCATCCAGACCCAGAGAAAATTGATATATAGATAAGTATTGACAACAATTGAGAGGTATTTATAATAGTTGTCTCTAAATGTACATATATACAAGTTTGAAGGTAGAATGACTACTTTAGTTTCTTAAACACTCAAGATAATAGTAAAATATTAGATGGCTTAGTCTGTGTTTGAGCTGTGTTGCTTCAGTAGCTAAAATGTTTTGGAATTTAATTATTGCAAATTATAAACTAAAGGAAAAAATATTTAGCAATTTTCTTAAATACATGTGTTGTTAGAACTTGTTATTTAGTCCTTTCTTAATTATTGTTGCAGAAAGCAACACTATTTATTTTGAGAGACTCTGATGAGCTGTTGATGAGATTATTTAATAGACAATATGGGCTATTTCAGTATACTGCAAGTATATAGCCTTCATTAGACACACTTATTATTCTCAGATATCACCATTTACCCAATAACCCAATCCTTTCTGAAAAAAAGCATCAAATACATACATTTAATCATTTATATCACTTTGTGTATGCTACATCCAATTAATGATATAGTAATATTAAAAGGGACCGCCTTATTATCTTATTTAATTATTGTGTGTTCATTAATTAAGTTTAAACTTTAGAGGAGCTACCTCCTATAGAAGAAGAAAGTAATGACTTCATAATTTTTTTTCATGTGATTTTAACTTTCAAATGATTATGATCACTAAGTTAGTTTAATTAAAAGTCTATTGGCATATTATGTACCACATACTGTATACATAAAATCCTTTTGACAAAAACATTTCATATCTTAACTGGGACATGCATAATGTATCTATTCATATCTTATGAATTGATTTTGTCAACTCTTGAGTTCAGTTTAATAATTTCTGTTATATAATTTTACTTTCCCATACTTTCAATTTCTATATAATTAATGACATAGAGAAATAACTATGTGAAATAGCAAATAGGAATTAAACATGACTTAGAAACTAACAGTAATAAATTAAACATTGAAAAATCATAAATAATTAAATTGATAATTAATATAGAAAGTAAATATTTTAAAAAAAGGAATAAACATTGTAAACTATCACTATCACCATGTCACATTTTACATGTATGCAGAGTCCTTTGTTTGCATAATAATAAAAGATACTTATTAGCCCACAACTGCTGCCATGTAATGTTGAGTTTCAATATAAACAAAAGCATAACAGACACAGAATAACCATATCAACCATCAGAACTGCTAACTCTTCATTCTGTTATCACTAGGAGACAAATCAAAGCAATTCCCAAATTAGTATGATTTTGTAGATAAATGCTATTGGTGGTAACATACTACAAGTTAACTCTATGTATATATAGAATTGGATATATGTATTTAATGTTTCTCCAGACAGCTCAGAGTTGGTTTATTGGTAAAGGATAATAATAATAGATGTTGTGTCCAATGGAATGTTCCTTCACTTTACATGAACATGTATACAATTCAGTTTAGTGTCTTTCATGTTCTCAAGAAAGAATGCAAGTCTGGGAAATAGGCCACATAATTTCCTGAGTGCCTGGGAACAAGGTTACAAAAAACACTTGGCTAGCCCTGTGGTGACGAGGCTAGAAATTGTAGAACCGCTATTGTTACAAGTACATGCACCCAACGACATATGTAATGTAATATAACTATAATATTGTCAATAATACAACAAATGACAACTCATGACAACTGACAAAATACTATTTGTATTGATGACCTCTTACGTCATATCCATAGATATGAGCTATAAGATCAAAGATCAATGTTATCAATTTGTTTCACAGCCAATGGTATGATGGTTTTGCAGTAATGCAATGTTGTCTGTCCATTGCTGCCCTCTATTTTCACCTCTTACCTTCCCTAATAGAGCTATATCAAACGATCAAGTTAGTAATTTGTTTTACTATGTTTGCAGACAATATGCTGTAATTGCTCATTTCATTATCTATAGCTATTATTAAATCAATTAAACAATGACATAAAAACTAAACAGTAATTCATTAAACATTGAAAAATCATAATTAATTAAATTGATAATTGATATAGAAAGTAAACATTTAAATAAGGCAAATGGGAATAAAAAATTGTAAACTATCACTATGTCACATTTTACACGTATGCAGAGTGCTTTGTTTGTATAATAGAAGATACTTCTTTGGCCACAATTGCTGCCATGTAATGTTGAGTTTCAATATAACAAAAATATAAAAGACACAGAACAACCATCGCAACTGCTTACTCTTCGTTTCTAGTAGACGAATTATAGCAATGGCTCAAACTACTATGAATTTGCGCATGCGATAATCGCTACAGCAATACATGTCTTGGCCATTATTTTCCTGGTGATTGCAGCAGACTTTTTGGTGATGCACATAGGCGCTATAATAAGAACTGCAGTCTAAAGAGATGTGCCATTTTGTATATCAGCAAGAATAACTATAATCCTAGTAACTCAAACTGTAACTTCTCCATCGTTGGTGAAGTCCTGGCTGCTCTAGGTTTGGTAATTTTGGTAATACTAAGTATTGTCAAAATTGTACTTGGACTTATTGGGTGAGTTTTTAAATTAATTAATAAACGTGAATGAAAAGTATTTTTCAGAAATAAAGTAATTTGATTGTGGAAATTTCAATCCTGTTGTTGTCTGGTATATTTTGCTTTCATTGTTGCTATAATACTTATTCGGGATGGGGATGACATGTGATCACTCAAAGATGTGTGAGTTTAGTATCAGTCCATTAATCTTTCATTATGTTTTTAACTTGAAACTTTAGAGGCATTGACTGCAATATTCAATACCTGAAACAAGTCACAGCATCAGTTGTAAGTATAACGAATAGATCTACATATCTTAGTTCGTGAATATAAAATAACATTATAGCGAGTATATAAGAAAACTATAAACACTTTAATAACATGCATGAATAAATATCTTTTAATATTATATCAATAACAAACAGAGATATGATTTAACGATGACTTTCAAGAAAATAATTGATAGTTGAAATCTTATAACTTTCGAGTGATATATAAATCATTAATGTGTTTATTTCTCAGGTGTTTGCTTCTTTGCTGTTGCTGCAATTGCCGGAAGTTCTATCATGACAACAATAATTGCTGTGCTTGGATTACGCGAAAGTTGAATAAACAATACGATTGCCATTTGAAATCCTTCTTAAAAATATTTTTAAATAAAAAGTACTTGAACTTAATTCTTTTTGTTATCATCATTGTGAGTGACTTCTTTAGTTTGCAATATTAAATTATTGGTTAGTTACAGTGTTTCTTTTTTACTATTTTATGTATGAAATTCGCTCCTTTCATTAATTTACAGAGAAGTTATTGTTTTCAAAAGTAGACAATAAGGATGTCAATTTAGCACTATAAGCACACTTAACACAGTGCTTTAAATTAATACATGTTCAATGAGTAGGATATCGGATATACTTTTAGCACAGCTTGTGCTAAAATAACATACTTTTTATTTTAGTGTAATAATGTACTGTATTTCCTTAGATATATAAACTTGTATGTCTTGTGTATAAGGGAAATTTCTGTTTTCATTAGCTGACATAATTGGTTCAAGGTTTAAGACACGACAGGCTTATTATAGCCTTTTTTAAAAGAATATACCGTAGATCGGGAAAGTTTCGTAAGTTCGAACGTTGGACGACGTATGAAAATTAATTGCACTAATATTATTACAGATTGAAATATTTACGGTATGTAGTGCACGTCTTTACGTGGTGGTGCAAAATTGAGAGTTAATAAATTTTCGTACACATCTCTTGATCGTCTTGATCCATGTAGAACGATACATGCAGTAGAATATACAAAAGATCATTTAGAGGATGATTGCCATACCCAATTACTCATTGCTATGTTCAATCTTTTTAAGAGTTACTTACTAACATAAACGCAATTTTGATATTTAAAAGAAAATTGCTAATCAGTTGTAAATTGAACATGTTTACTGCAATAAATGTGTATTTGATTATCCATTGTTTATATTAGGACACTTATAATAATGTATATATTTATATAATTATAAATATAGGCAAAACAAACAAATATTGTAATTATGGTTGTGTATGCACAATCATACTTTTCAATGCATTAGCCTTGAACTTTTACTTTAAAATGAATATACAAGTGTTTATGATCAGTAGTAAGTGAATAGGAATGATCCATCTAGATACTGACCTTAGTCACTGGACAAGAACGAATGACAATTTACTATAATAACAAGAATAAATTTTTACCCAACAAACTGACTTGTATACATACAAACAGGAAGTTATAATTACCAACAATAGCTATATCAACATATCACATAATATCACAAGAAATAATAATCATGAGAATAAGTTACAACAACAAGGTTTGTTTTTTGATGGTGTTTCAGCACCAACTCTTGATATGTAAGTAGATATTTTGAAAAAAATTGATCCACATCTTCATGCGTGTGACCAACAGGCAAAAAAGTTGACTCGTATCTAATAATTAAGATGTATTAAGGTTATATATTGCTCCAGGCATACCTTCTTGAAATTATGCTTGAAAACTAAGTAGTTACAATATGCAAAGAGGTACTTGTTCTTGTTTTCTTTAAAACAGTTGTCAAGTTGTAAGTACAGCACTTCTGGCAACCGTTTTTTTTCTTTCTCTTGATATCTATTAGGATTCTATTTATTACTTCAATGACTATATTTGAATCATGTGGAAACTGAAGAAGATCAAGATAGTCATACACCAATTTCCATTGTTGGCTTGAGTATGAACAAGAGCACCTAATGTAACAATAAGATATTTCGTTATCACTAAATAATTGTCACAATTGTCAATTTATTAGCATACCTGCTATATAAGTATGAAGACCCACAAATTTTTTTGTAGATTTAGATGTCCGAGATAGTTGGGACATTAGTCTTATTTTGATCCATACCATCACTAATGATGTTTATGTATTTCTCTGGATCTCTTCTTGATTTTTCTCTATTATGATAGTACTTTTTACACTCAGTACTAAATGATGTTAATGAGTTCATGTTATGATAAGTGATGAACTGATTTTGTGCATGTTATGTCAATTTTATTTCAACATACTCAATTATATATCTCTCTATATCTTCTATCTAGCTATCTATCTATATATAAATATTATATATATAATTTGTCATTGCCAAACTTTCAATTTTTAAAAAATTTAATAACACAGACAAATAACTTTGTGAAACACCAAATGAGTATTAAATAATGATATAGAAGATTAAATTAAGTATTGAAAATTCATATGTAATTTAATTGGTAGGTGATATAGAAAGTAAACACTGATGGTAAGGAGGGGTAAACATTCCTTCTGAAGTATTACAGTGTCATATTCTATATGTATGAGAGTGTTTTTTTTGTATATGGAAATCACTTTTTTCAACCAAAACATCCGCTGCCTATTTGAGGTACAATAAAAGACGCGAATCTCGAGCGATATCAATCATCACTTCTTACTCTTCATTTCCACTACCAGCTTGAACACTACGATTACAATGGCTCAAACTAGTATGATTTTGCAGATAATTGCTATAGCAATACATGTCTTGGCCATTATTTTCCTGGTGATTGCAGCTGGGCTTTTTGGTGATGCACATAGGCGCTATAATAAAGAATTTAGAGACTACTAAGGAAATGTGCATGTTGTATATGAGCGAGAATAACCATAATCCTAGTAACTCAAACTGCAACTTCTCAATTGCTGGTGAAGTCCTGGCTGCTCTTGGTTTAGTAATTTTGGTAATACTAAGTATTGTCAAATTGTGCGTGGACTTATTGGGTGAGTTTTTAAATTAATTAATAAAAATGAATGAATGAAAAGTATTTTTTTTAGAAATAAAATAATTTTGATTGCGGGAAATTTCAATCCTGTTGTTCTCTGGTATATTTTCTTTCATTGTTGCTATAATACTTAGTTCTGGATTGGGAGTGACATGTGATACATATAAAGATGCGTGAGTTTAGTAGTAATCTCTTATTATGTTTTTAACTTGAAACTTTAGAGACGGTTGCAATAAAATTCAACACCTGAAACAAGCCACAGCATCAGTTGTAAGCATAATAAATACCCCAGATCATGTATATATATATATATATATATATATATATATATATATATATATATATATATATATATACACACAACAATATAGCTATATGAACTTATTATTCATGAGAATATATATATCAAACAAGATACGACAGGATGATTTTAACAATAATGACTTTCAAGAAAAACAAGATTAATTATTTATATGTTCTACTTTCATGTTATGAATTAAACATTTTTACATAGGTGTTTGCCTTCTTTGGTGTTGCTACAATTGTCGGAAGTTCTGTCATAACTATAATAATTGCTGTGCTTGGATCACGCAAAGCTGAATAACAAGATTATTAATTTGTGATTACCATTTTAAATCCAATTATTTTTTCTTTGAAAACGTAGTTAAGCTTAACTCTTTTTGCTATCATCATATAGAGAGTAACTTCTTTTGTTTGCAATATGTTATTATTATTAGTTGATTTTTTAGCAATAGTATCCTGATTGTTTCCAAGAACAAAGTACTAAAGTCTAATATTGAGGTCATTATTACCTCTTGTAACTTTTCTTCTCTTTCTGACACACACACACACATATGTATATATATATATATATATATATATATATATATCTATATTATCTATAGATATATTATATATGCTTATATGCTTATATATGTATGGTGTAATCTGATTATGTTCACATTAATAATCTATAATACTATAAATCCATTGTGATGCCAATTTAGATCCTTTGTGAGCACATATGAATAAGAGTGTCTCAATACTATTGCTTACATGATTACTTGTGATGAATAGAAGTTTCCCTTTGATCCTTATAAAACTATAAATACATATATGTATTGTGTAGACTTGTATGAGTCAAGTTGCTAGCAGATATTTTGTCATTATTGTTACAGTTAGTGTTGTTCTCTCAGTAGTTTGTTTTATGTGTTTTGAATAAATTTAGGTTAATTCTAAATAGTTTGTTTTACCATTGATGTGTTGAAATAGTTTAGTAGTTATATAGTTACTTATATGATTTGTAAACCAAAAACTTAAGTGTTGTATATCACTACTACCTACAATTTCATTGTTTACAATTAATATTATTGCGCAAGTTCATCTCTCGTCATACTGGTTGTGAGTATCCAACAAGACACTATATAAATGTATATATTTATATAATTATAAATATAGCAAACAAACACCTGATGTAATTATGGTTTGTGTATGCACAATCATACATTGTCCCTGAACCTATAATGTAAAACGAATATACATGGCTTGTATTTTATGACTCAGTAATAAAATTGAGAAGGTTTTTCTTTAAGTATAATAACAAATGATTTATAAGACAAGGTCGCCTACAGGTATAGTGTTTGTTTAGTTAACTATAATAAAATTAAAAACCCTTTGTTTAGTTTTAGTTATATTTTAGTTAACTTTTGTTAACTAAACTTTGTCAAAGATGGTCAAACAACTGTAACTAACAAAAGTATCTGCTAGAGAGCAACACTAATTATAATTTAAGCTAACTGAAAGTAATCTTAAAGTTAAGGACCAAAAATTACTAAAACTAACTAAAATTCATTTCAACATTAGTCCATTGTCACTTTGTAGTGCATGTATTTGAAGTTTTAATTAACTTTTAAATATTATAACCAAAGTTATTAAAGTAACATTCTATTGGTATATACTTTACTTTGAATATACATACAACCTTTTACAAAAAAAATATTGTTTTAGCTAGGATATATTAAAACGTATACATTATTCATATCTTATAAATATGATTTTGTTAACATAGATACGGAAGCCGCAGACGGACATTCCAATTCCTTTTTCTTATTTCTTTCCCCGAACCTTGGCGTATTTAAAAATTCCAATTAACGATCCAGTTGATGAGTCCAATTTCTCACTCCTAATTTCAATTTTTGGCATGTGCGCCATTTCATGTGCGCAAGTACCACGAGCCGTCCCTTAGAATCGAGCGTCAGCGAGATGTTTCCAGTTAGGTTGGGTCCCTGACTTTGGTTGTATATTGTAATTCATTATTTAGAGAAGTCGAGAACGGACATTAAACTCCGTATAATCCCGTTTATTGAAATTTGGAAACAGGATTGTAATGTCCGTCTGAGGCTTCCGTACATAGAAGCTCAGTTTCCATTATATAAAAATTATTTTTCAGTTTCTAAACTTTCAATTTTATAAATTTTTTAAACACCGAGAAATATCTTCGTGAAACAGCAAATCCAGAATTAAATACTGATATAGAAGACTAAAAAGAAAATTGAAAATTCATATATCATTAAATTAGTAGTTGATATAGAAAGTACAAATTGATGGCAAGTGGAGTTAAACATTTATTCTGAGCTATTACAGTGTCTATATTTTATAGGTTTGAGAGCGTTTTGTTTGTATAATGGAAATTACTTTATTTACCCACAACTTTCCCTATGTATTTGAGTTACAAAATAACAGACGTGAATCTTGCGCTATATCAGTTATCGCTCCTGCTTACTGACTTACTCTTCGATTTCATTAATAGCTTGTAGACTATGACCACAATGGCTCAAACTGGTATGGATTTTGCGATATTTTCTTAATATGTCATATAATGTCTTGACCATTATTTTCCTAGTGAATGAGCAGGGCGATGCACATAGGCGCTATTATATATATATAATATATATATCTATATATATATATATTATATATATATATATATATATATATCTATATATATATATATATCATATATATATATATATGATATATTATGCAAAGTTCTTCTGGCAGTTACTTTTGGTAAGCATTCAACAGTGGTGAAATTGTCAAGTAATGGTAACTTTCTTTTGCTACATCAGTCCCTTATATAAAAATGAGAATCTTTCATTTCAGTTAATGTGACCTTTTCATTTTACCTCCAATAGCTATAGTTATCCGTGGAGTAAATTAATGTGTTTTTGGTGCCATTGATATCTATCTTTGCCCCACTGCTTGTACCAATCTGTCAACCATGGTGTACTGTAAGAACACTGCATGGGGGCTTATTTCATCATCACTATATATTGTGCATTTCAAGGAAAGACAAGTCATTGATTACTCTCCACTTTCCTGGTGGATGTAATATTGGGAATTCTACTTCCAAAGAGGCTACCATCTTCTCCCTTCCCATACTTAACGCGTTTGGAGGTATTTCTATGTTACTTTTAGACGTTCTTCAACTAAAGGAATGTTTTTATGTGCCAACTTTAGGGATTACTTGCAGCTACACGAGAGGTATAGGCACAAGTTCCCAGCTAGTTTATTGAAAGGCTCAGAGTTTCACCAGCAGGGTTTCTTTTAAATTCTGATGTTTACTTCGTTACAATTGGCACTGGCTTCTTATATGTGGGTTTTTGTGAATTTTTCTACTGGTTGCATTACAGTTTTGAATCAACTGACACTGGGATGAAAGGGAAAAGATTTCCTTTGCTCCTTTCTCAATGGAATGTTGTCCCCTAGCCTGCCTAATAACCCTGAACAAAACTCTAGTGAGATTTCCGTGACTTACCACATATTGCTCTACTTAATTAACACCAGCTAGAAATGTACACGTCCTGCTACCCTCAATTCCATGCACTTGAATTTACATGCTCCTTGTCCAGGTAATGGTTAACTTTCTTTTGGTACATCAGTCACTGATAGCATCTGTGACTGTCCTTATAAAAAATGAGAATCTGTAATTAAAGTTAATGTGGCATTTCATTTTTACCTCCAATAACTAATTATCTGTAGAGTTAGTTAAGGCGTTTTATTTGTACCATTGATATTAATCTTTGCCGCATCTACCTGTACCAATCTGTCAACCATTGTGTACTGTAAGAACACTATGGGCTTATTCACCTCAATATATACTGTGCATTTCAAGAAAGAAAAGTCATTGATTACTCTCCACTTTCCTCCTTGAGCCTAATATTGGACTTCCTACTTCTAAAAGAGGTTATCATCTTCTTCCCTCCCAAATCCTTTTGAGGTATTCCTAGGTCACTTTCAGACGTTCCTAAGCTAGGAATCTTTTTATGTGCTAATTTTAGGATTACTTGCATCTACGTGAGAGGTATAGGCACAAGTTCCCAGCTTTTTTATTGAAAGGCTCAGAGTTCAATAGTTGGGTTTCTTTTAAGTTCTGATGTTTCTTCGCTACAAATGACACTTGCATCTGATTTTGCCTAATGTGTAGCTTGTTGTGATTTTTCTTACTTGGTTGCATTACAGTTTAAATTGGCTGATCTGTATGGAAAAAAAAGATTTCCTTTGCTCCTTTCTCAATGGAACGCTGTCCCCTACCTGCCTAATAACCTAGCACAAAACTTCTAGTGAGATTTCTGTGACCTACCACATATTGCTGTACTTAATTACTACCAGCTAAAAATGCACAGTCCTCCTACCAGCATTCTGTGCGCTTGAATTTACTGCTCCTTTGTCTTTGTTAGGATCAACTCTCCAGCAAATACTAAAGTTTATTGGCAGAGAAATATTTCCAGTTCCCTGTGTTATACACTGATGTTTTGTTTTTTTAACTCTCAAGTCTTTCTCTCTCTTCTAATTAAATATATATTTGCTACACATTAACTTTTGCCATACAGACACGTTCACTTGACCTCTTGCAATTTTACTCCCTTATAACTACATTTAGCTTTATTAGGCAAATTGAATAATGTCATTGAAACAATTTCTGGAAAGTAATATTTAGGTTTTCTTTGATAGAAGATAGTCATGTTCACACTTATAATAACATGTATGCAAATATAATGAAGAGGGTAAGCCTTTAATTATTTTGTCATTAATTGGTGGTAACATTCACAAAGTAAACTCTATTGATATTGAGAATTGTATATATGTATTTGATACTTTTTCTAGACAGAGTTGGGTTATTGGGGAAGAAAGGATAATAATAAGAGGTGTTGTGTTTAATTAAATGATTCCTTCACTCTACATGAACATGTATACAATTCAGTTTAGTCTCTTTCATGTTCTTAAGAAAGTATGCAGGCTTGAGGAAATAGGCCACATAATTTTCTGTTTGCCTGGGGAAAAGGTTACAGAAAACACTCGGCTATAGCCAAATGTTAGATAATTGTGTAATTTCAGTAATGCAAGGTTGTTAGTTAACTTAATACATTACTGTTCTAACTATTTGTTGAAGATTTCTTACCTTCCATAGCTGGGGATGTACTAAGAGATTTCAAGTTAATAATTAGTTTGCAAATGAGATGATGTTTTGCAGACATATGATGCTGTGAATTGCTGCCCTCTCTTCCACTAATCTACAGCTAATATGCAATCAATCAGAAATCGATTGGTTGAAAATATTATCACACCAATAAATAAAGAAACTAAAGTAATGGCAATTTAGGATATAATAGAGTCTTTGATTGTATACACATTTTGGTGTTGAATTAGACCTGTTCTAAAGAAATGCTACTACATGCAAAATACTTATATAGATTTATTGCAAAGTTTGACTGTGGAAGTAATTATTCATAGACTGTAAACGTTATTTAAGAACATGTTTCATGTTGAAAAGATTTAGGAAGCTTTGTATATGTGTCTCGACTAGGCTTTAAATATATATTAATACACTTTAAATGAATTTTGGGTTGATATCACTAGGCACTGATAATCTATACCATGGATTAACATTGGCGCCAGAAATACTGTGTATTGTATGGGTCCAAAGTGTTTGAAGATGAATTCCTCATTGTTACGAACTACACAAGGTACTTCAATTATCTCTTTTATTTGCTCTCATATGACATCATAACTTTTCACCAAGTCTTTCTCTCTTATCATCAAAATAAAAAATATTATATATATATAATCTATATATATATATATATATATATATATATATATAAACTCTTATTTAAACACTCCTTTTATTTAATTTAATTGCAATAGTTGCAATAGCATATTATACATCCGTTATATAGACTTCCTGTAACAAATCGCCGCTTTTTTAGAAGTATTACGGTTAGCATTTATTTATCTATAAACACGCTAATTTGCCCACGATTTTCCGCTAAGTCTTTTTCAATAAAAAGACCCGATTGATCGCGACATCAGCTACAATTCTATTACCAGTTAAACAGACAACAGATATCGAGTAGAAGAGAACGACGATAGTAATGGCTCAAACTAGTCTACTTTTGCAGATAATCGCTGTAGTAATAAATGTCTTAGGCATCTTTTTTTCTCGTAATTGCAACAGCGCTTTTTGGCAATGGATACAGGCGTTATAATAATGAGCAGCCTGGCGACGACTCTGTCTGTTTATTGTATAACAGGTTTGATGATGTTATGTATAAAGAGGTAGCAACTCTCTCTGTGTTTTCTCCATCGTTGCTGAAGTCCTGGCTGCTTTAGGTTTGGTGATTTTGTTAATACTAAGTATTATCAAACTTGTACGTGAAACTCATAGGTGAGTTTTATTGATTAATAGAATAAAAGAATAATTCTTTTTTTTCAGAAATAAAATCATTTTTATTGTGGAAATTTTGATCCTGTTGTTCTCTGGTATATTTGCTTTTAATTGCTGCAATAATTCTTAGCTCTGGATGGGGAGTGACATGTGATACAATTAAGGACATGTAAGTTTCTAGACTGTAAAAATTGATTGGTTGATTTAACCATTACTTGGTTATACAGTTGTAAGTTTACATAATTATACTGAGTTCAGAATATATCTACTAACATATTTCATTTTAATTATTTTCTTTACAGAAATAGGCTTGCTGGTACAAGTTTCAACTGCATATGGACTACCTAAAACAAATCACAACATCAGTTGTAAGTATAAAAGAAGTGTTGTTTTTGCTTCTGTAAAGGAATACAACATTAAAGTTGACATAACAGAATTTTCGTTATATATCAAATATACTGGAATATGTTTCTTATCCAGTAAGCATACATGGATGCAAAATATCTACCACTCTTATATAAATAACAGTAATGTAAACGAGATCTGTCTTAAGAATGACTTTTATTTACTGACTGTGATTGCTATTTTTTGTGTATACAGGTATTTGCTGCTTTTGCTGTTGTTGCAATTGTTGGAAACTCTGTCCCCTTACTATAATAATTGCTGTGTTTGGGACACAGGAAAGCAAGAAATGAACAAAATAAACATTAAATTGTAATTGACTTTGGCATTCTTTTAAATTTTTTGAGTATTGTTGTTTTTTGTGTAATGTAGCGACTTCAATGTTTTAATGATTTTTTGGGATTAATAATGTTTAGTATCACAAGGTACTATTCTCTAGAAATTAATTGCATGCATATTTTCAATATATATAGATATATTATATATGATGGACTAATTTAATAATTATAATGTTTTATTACAATTGCTTTCACTGTACCAGGTTGGCCAAGGTACATCTTTATATATATATATATATCAACAACAAAATAGGTTTTTCTCTTGAGAAAGTATCATTTTAAACGAAGTAGTATCTAGCTACGTGACAAGTATTATTGTTTAATCTACGGTTAGACAATATGACTGTAGTATGTATGGCTTAAAGTGCATACACATAGTAGCAACATACTATATAGACCATTCGCTGTTCATATGTATGTACTATACTGATCTGATTTATAGTATAGAGATTTCCTAGTTTTTATAATACGCCATTAATCTACAATGACCTGGTATACATCTGATGGATAAATTGCGATAAAAGTACAAAGTCAAACATATCTTGCTATTATCCTGTCCATATGTAGTTGTACATATATATTAATATTCGCTATATATTTTATTTATTCTCTTGTTTATAAATACGCCAATTATTCTACCAATGACATGTATCGATCTATATTCTAATAAATTGTTTAAACATCTTTAAGTTAGATGACCTAAATTACAAAGTTAACATGGTGTCTTTTTGATAGCCAAGTCAAATATAACATACATTTAATAGTTGATAAACATAGCATCAATTTATTAAACAATCAACAAACGTTCATTTTTCTTGCAAAACATATAATTGAGATGTAGAAGGCTATGAGCTTGGTTTTAGATAACCCTATAGTTTCTTATAATTTGTTTGTGTCTGCTTTCATTTGCACTATACTGCAATTATATGAAACCAAGACTGCAAATTCCTCATTCATACATTGACTCATGAAATACCCTTTTTAGTGTATTAATTGAACATTGCTACATATTATTATAAATAAATCAAATTTTGTGTATACTATTTGAACTTATTTAATTTTTTAAATATAATGACACAACAAATTGTGTGATTAAACCTAAGCTTCACACTCATAACTAAACCATACTAAAAACACACTGAAAAATAAATTACATGTACATCTTAATAGTCAATATAATTCTAAATTTTCTCTGAGTCCTCAAAATAAAATATACTTAATGCACAGATTTATATATAGGGTTTATTAGATACTTAACACCACACACACACACACACACACACACATACACACACACCCACACACTCCCACAATACACATACATATATAGATATATATTAACATGACTATACAATTTAGTGTAGTCAGTAATCCAAACAATCCATTAAGTCAACTTATATGAATTGCTTCTGAGTTAGTGTAGTAAACAAAATATACATTGCCAAATCAATTGAAGCACAACAGTTATGGAGCTGTATGCTGTGGGCTGGTCAGATTCAGAAGCTATTAGCATATTATAGGCAATATAAACAACACAAATAGCCTTTTCATTTTATATATGCACCCTTATATATATATATTGTTAACTGTCCCCAATGTATAAGGAAAGGGACTATTTTAGGTTTGCTTATGCTTGCGTGTAATGTAAAATATATGTTCATAGCGTTTGGTGTGTACAACATTGAATTACCTTTTTTTATGTTTATCATAATAAGGTTATTTAGAGTAGGGATTTCACAATTGCATAAAACTTGATAACATAACATACAGTATTTGTTAATCAAAACTATTTTGATATCAGTTTCAATAGCTGTTATAAGATCATTTGAATAAAACAATATGATATTTATGAATGATATAATATCATTAGTTTATTGTTAATCTATAAGTAAAAAATATTGAAAAAAATTGTTTTTATTCTAAGGTAGGAGCCAGTTACTTTACTGTTAGCATGCAAGTTAAAGTATTAGAGGTGGATCAGTTTTGGCTTTGGCGTCCTACCAGAACAAATAACACCTGCAATCAAATATATCATGAGTATCATAACTTGTTTTGGAAGATAACTGACTTCAGAGTGCACACTGACTGAAACTACAAAGATTGAAAAATTCACAACATTGTTTGCAAAAGAACTATAGCATAGAACTGCTAGGAATATAGACAGAGAATAGTTGATCTGATCATTGTTCTGTGTGGTGTGGGATCACGTGTGACGAGGCATTAACGATTACCGGAAAAATACTGGGGATATAATGACAACGTGAATGTTGTAATGCAATAACAGAGTCGATATTGGATAGAAGCCAAAGCCTCGACAGGTTTATTGATCAATGACTATAAGTACAATTGAAGTATTGATATCAATGCATATAATCAGCATAACCTCATATTTTACTTCTCTACAACATTGACAGCTCATATTATTGGGACTCATTTATGGTTGTTACTGTATACAAAAACATAAAGAAATAACATTTAATTACCGCTGTTTTAGAATTTCAACCGTATTTCAGATATTGTGGACTATGATGAAAAAATTCGTCAAAGTAAGACCTTGTCCAGTTCCTCAATGTATTCAAAACGCGATCACGCCAAAAAGATAACATCTGCCTGTGTTTGTATTTTCGTATGTTGTAATGATGAATAATGTAATTAGTTGTGTTGCACGGATTGTTTTTGCATAAAATAGTGCTGTTTTGTTGTTATAGTCATCCTACGGTTGTGGTTAGTTTTCATTGATTAGAAATTTATTTTGGAGAATATAACATTGGCGACTACCGGTGTATCCTTAAGGTCCGTAAAATCTGGAATGAACTCGCTCAGTGGAAAGCTGGTGATTTTGAATCCAGTGATGAAACTTGGAACAGTATGCCGAATAGCTGCAACACTTTTTCGATGAGAACAAAATTCAAGATGATTCGCGCAAAAGTTGATTTGTATTGTCAGTATTGACTCCCAAGAATAACACTTTAACTTCGCATTTACTAGCCCGGAGCATCCATAGGACAAATCTTCACTTGTTGAGGTGGCTGCAGAGCACCACCCTCCTACCCCTCTGAAATCATAGAAATTTAAATTCCTAGTAGAGCCGAAGAGGACATCATTGCTGCCACTAACAGCGTCTGAGGTTTGCTAGCTGAACATTGTAAATCAACGATACTCTAACATTATTTGGCAGATCGACTATATTGTGGCTAACATTGACACTGTACAAAAGAAGGCTGTTGGCAGAGTCAAATTACCATTTGAAGATGCTTGATGATAGCTACTAGTATGGAACAGCTACAGCAGACACAATACTCATGCAGAAATCTCGCGCAGTTAGCATACCCTGTAGGAACCCCTATACTGCAGCATCAAATTGTTACATTTTGGAGTACAGATCACAGGTCAAGACACTGTAATTCAAAAGTCAATCTTAGAATCTTTGAAAGCTAGGCCCATCCAAAAAGGCATGTAGATCCACAAGTCGGCAAGACTGTTCCATCCTCGATTTAACTAAACTGTGGTAAGACAGTACACACCCAAAGGTATTGCAGAAGGCAAGTAAACCCACTGTTAAAATCTAACAAAAGACGACACCACATTGGAGAGTATCCATTGAACAACATGAATCTACAGGATCACAACCACTCAATTTAAAATTAGTGATCACTAAAAGGTTTAGAAATGCTTCAACACTGTATCAGCTGGTAGTTTCAGTTTCACACCAAACATTTACTCAATATGGCCAAAGGTGTCTTAGAGGCATCAAACATTTCCCTCAAACATATTCGGAGACCGTATAAACTTTTAGGAAAAGCAAGAGTGCCAAGTAAATTACAATCAGAGCTTGGATACGAATTGTTTGTTGTACAAGGAGATGTCCAAGTCCAAGATGCTGCGACTGACTTGGATCATGATTAAACCTAGATGGAACAGTACACCATTGGAACTGAGGACTGAAGACAATGCTAAGCAATATAGCACAGTGTTTCAAAGTTTATGGTTATTAAAAGGATTCAAGCAGGATTTATGTGGAACAAGATGCAAAACCAAAATACTCAAAGCTCATTCATGTTCCTTATTCATTAAAGCAAGATGGGCACATTAAAATTAATAAAGAAGTCGTTTTGAACCAGTAACCATGCTGAATAGGCTGCACCCATAGTACCGCATTATTACTCAGAATAATACCCGTTCCATTTGTGGAGACTTTAAGGTGATAATAATGCAATATCAATGTTGGACAGATACCCTATCCCCAAAATTCAACTTGCTCGCTACACACGTCAGGAAGCGAAGTTACCCCAAATTGGCTAAAACAGCATCTCACAATTGTTTGAACTGGAGAGTAATCAGTCGTGGTAATAAATACTCACAAAGGTTTATTTGTACCATCGCCTCCATATGGTATTTCATCAAACCTTAATCTTTTTTTTTTTTTTTTTTGGCTGAACCATGAAAATTAGTGCATGGCATACCAGCACATTGTAGTGGTATATTGATGATGTTTTCATTACTGCCCTACTATGAAGATCACCTTAAACTTGGTTTAGAAAGTTTTAAAGTCATTCAAGGAGACAGGTCTGAAGCTACACAAGACCAGTGTTTCATTATTAGCCTACAGTCACATATTTAGGCATAAAATTGATGTGCAGAGGGATTCACCCTTTACGCTAGAATGGAAGCCTTGCGAAAGCTCCAGCCCACAATTCACACAACCTCAATTCAATTTGTATTACGAGTTATTACAGTACATTTCTCCTAACCTCACTATACTTTCTCCTTTTGTTATGTCACTGAGAGAACATGTTCATGGAAATGGCCTATAAAGAAGAACTAGCCTTTGCATCATCGAAAAAACGGTTAATGTCCTAAGAGTACTCGCACATTTTGACCCAAATTACGCAATATTCTGTCATGTGTGCATCATCATATGTATATAGCTGTTTTAGCCCAAAATACCTATGGTCGGAAAACCATTGGCTACGTCTCCACCCTTTTCATCATCATCTGAAGGCAATTATCACTAAAAAAAAAAATATAAAACGCAAGGAGTACTTCGATTTGAAGTTAGAATTTCATGCTTAATCTGTAACGGACCCTTTCATCTTATACACAGACCATTTAGCCACTAAGAATTTATTTGGGAACCTACTAACATCCAGTATATGCCTGAGGTCGATACAATTGGCCATTTTTTACTCGCACTATGACACCATTGCATAGCAACCACAGAAAGATGAAAATCGGCGTATGCTATAAGTCATTGACCTAGCTGATAACCCAGTAGATGGACCATTACCTCAGGGCTTGTTTATTGATAAAACACTTCAGAATTCACTGACACAGGACCAAGATATTTGTGAGTGACCAAATGATCCATTACTTTCAATAGTTGTACGTCATATTCATTTGGTAGCCTAGTACGTTAGTTCTAATTACAACCCTTTGTCATTAGCATAAGGAATATCGTCTATTCATGCATGCTACTCAGAAGGTCAAGAGTCTTATACCATAAACCAGGTCGACAGCAGTGTTAAAACAACTTCATGAAGGCACTCAAGGTATTTGTCACATAAGAGTTTGGCTTTGTTTATACATTTGGTGGCCCGGTATGGATCAAACCTTGATAATTCGTACCAAAGTTGACAAATGTCAATTAAATAGCAATCCCCAACCGCACAACCGTATCTTGGTCTTGGCCAAGAACCTGTGTCAAGACTCCATTAGAGTATGCTGGACCTTTGTAACAAATGTTTCTTCTATGTTGATTCTAACCAATGGTAAAAGTTTTCCCCACCTTGACAGCAACCATCACTGCTACATATACAAAACAAAATGGACTTTTTGCTCATTATGGAGTTCCTCAACTATGGTCACAGATATGCACATGCTTATTATTCCAGATCTTGAGTCTTTTTCTAAAAATCCTAGGAATACAGCATATTACAACTGCTCAATACCACCCACGTTGTCTCCTATCTGGATGGATCAGAGTGATGTGTGGCACATTTTTTAAGCAAAGTAATGAAATTAGATTGAATTGATGGTTTAATGGAACTCTAGATGTGACGTTCTAATGCTATATAATATTATTTATTTACAGTCTTTTAGTAATGACTGACTCAAAGAGAGAACCAATAGTTACAGACATCAGCAAATCTATAACAACAAAAACCGTTAGAAGCTATCTATCAACCAGAAAATTCTGAATATTCTCAAAAAAAACTTAGCACCTCTAATAACATTATGTAATAGAATCAATTAGTTTGTGTCTTTTTTTATGTTTAAGAACCGTCAAAAGTGTCATGTTTTCCACTCCTTCTCATTGTAACTGTTTAGTTCGTTAGGGGTCCCCTATCCCATCCATCTCTTCAATTTCGCAACTTTCCGTAGTCCTTTTGTTAACCTGTCATCAATCAGTTCACTTGTTTGACAATATTTCGTTCAATGTGTTATTGTTCACTGTCTCTTGGAGGAAGTGAGATTTGAGTTGATATGCTTCACTCGTCCATGAAATGAGGATTCTTCACAATTGGCATAGGAGACTGGGTATCCTATACATTACTACACAAGTCTCATTTATTCCATGTATATCTTCATTGTAAATTTGCTTTAAATCAAACTGCTTCGTGTGCAGCTCCAGATAAGCGCCGGATTCTGCTTTCTGTCTGTGTACGAGTAACACACTCTTGGCTTGTTACTCTGGCCATGTGATATCTGTACCACCATCTTGAACAAAGTCACCAGTCCCTAGACTTTACCGTCAATGGGGTCACCAACCCCCAATCAGCATCGGAGTAATCAAATGATTTCGTTGTTCGATTTGTCTTGACAGCAATCCATAATGGTGTGTTCCTCTTATGTATCTACAAATAACGCTTGACTGCCATCAATGATTTGATTGAGTTTGTTGTAGTAGTTCTGAACAAACTGTGCAGAAAGGCTTACTGCAAAGTCAATGGTCTGACATGTTCGCATCGAACATACAACAGACTTTTCCAACTGCTGACTGCTAGTGTGGTCTTTGTCAACATATTCACTGTCTTCTTTCCTTTTGTCAACTTTCAAAAAATCAAACTTTCTACAGGGGTTTACAGTTCTCCATACCGAACTTCTATAGGACTCCTTCTGTATAGGTTGTTTACCAATCCAGATAGTACCAGCTCTGGGATTCTGTACTATCTTGGCACCTAAAAAGTAGTTGAGTTTCTCCTAAGTCCTTCGCATCAAATCTCTTTACCAGAGCTATTTGACATTCACTTATTCTCTTATTTCTTTTACCGGCTAGTAAGATTTCATCAAACATAGATCCCAATTATGAACGGCTCTCCACTTTTCTTTTTGCAATGTATGTACGGCAGGGATCCTGGTTGCTTGACAAATCCATTCTTTTCAGGCTTTTCATCAAGATGAAGCTCCAACATCTTGGGGCTCGCTTTAACCATAGAGACTATGCTTGAATTTACACACTATATTTTTCCTTTCCTCTATTATGAATCCTTCGGGTTGATCCATATACACCTCCTCCTTTAGTTTTCCATTGGAAAAGCAGTTCGTTAAATCCATTTGGGGTACATGGGAGACATCCTTCTACAGCTAGTGCAAGTAGTGTCTGTAGGATTTGAACCTTGCCATGGGACAAAAAATTTCATCATAGTCTAATCCGTGTTTATTGGTGAGAATGGCTTTAGCAACAAGACGATCCTATATCTTTCCACAGACCCATCATGTCAACCTTCCGTTTGTAACCATTTGCAGCCAATGGTCTTCTTACCCCTTGGCAGCTCACTAACTCCCAGACCTCATTCCTTTACTAGATCTTATCTCCTTCTCCCATTGCGTCTTTCACTTTTCTCTTTCAGGACTGGATATTGCTTCCTTCGCTGTACAGGTTCCTTTTGCTTGTTTTTTTTTAGCTGTGTATATCCATGTTCCCTTATAGTCTGGACGTTGTCAAGTTTGTTCAAAAATGAGAAGATTTGTTTGAAGATTCTTCGTCGACTGATTTGAGTTTGTCTCATCCTCATTAACAGTCTGTTCCACTTCAACTTCAGAATGAGGTTCCTCAGTGCTCACATCGATTTTCAACTGCAGGTGTATTGATGCCTTCCAGATCTTTTCATTTTGCTCCTTCTCAAATCCTAAACTGGTTTTCATCAAATACTACAACCATCTCGGCCGTGAATCACATGAGCTTTAATCAGGTTGTAGAGCCTGTATCCTTTTGTGACTCTCCATAACCAAGGAATATACACTTCTTGCTTTTGGGTTCAATGTCTTCCTTTCATCCTTGGGATGTGGGAATACGCTGCGCATCCAAATACTCTCAGATTATTCACACTTGGCTTCTTTTCCACTCCAAGCTTGAAAGGTGTCCATTCCAAGGACAGTTGAGTTTGAGCTCCGTTTTCTCAGAAAAACTGCAGTTGAGAGTGCTTCTGCCCAAAACTTGTGTTGCATGCACGTTGGGTGAGGCATCAGTTAACATTGATCGCAACACTCTCAACTAGGATTCTGTTAAGCCTTTCAGCCACTCCATTCTGTTATGATTTTCGGACAAGTATTTTCCCTTCAGCCTTTAGGTATGTCACTGAAAACTCTCTGGATTTTATTCTCCACCTTTGTCTGTACGGAAAATCTCAATCGTAGTAGACATTCATTACACAAGAGATTTCCACTCCAGGAATTTACTGAAAACTTCACTTTTGCATTTTCAGAAAATACACCCCATGTATAGTGAGTTTTGTCATCCATGCAAGGTGAGAAGTATCTCACTCCCACTCATGATTCAGCACCCAATGGTCCACATACGTCACTATGACCCAACAAAAGAGGTACTTCAGCTCTTTTTCCTGTTTACCTCCACTTGGAAAGGAGTTTTGTGTAATTTACCCTCCACACAGGACTTAAAAAGGGCCTTTGCTTGGATGTGTTGTATGCTTATTGAACTCCTTCAACCAGCATTCAATTGAACACCACTCACATGGACTTGATCATTTTTCACCTGTTTGACAGTTCAGTAATAGGTTTCCTCTCCTGACACCACCACCAACAACTTTGTATCCCGATCCAAAATCTGACAGTCATTGAAATAGAATTCGACTCTCTTTGCCACTTCAGTTACCTTCAATACACTCAGCAAGTTATATGCCAACTTTGGTACATAGAGTACATTATGTAGTTTTGACATCGCTTGGTCTTGCCATTTTCCAATAAAGCTCTAGAGCAACATTACCAGCTTCAGTAGCACTTAAAGTATGTCCATCACCAAAATAACATCATGTTGCTTCTTCAGGTGTGAATCTCTACAAATGATCTTCTGTCATTGCAGATGTGACAAGTCACACCCAATTGACTATCCAACTGTCTCCTTCGCTAGAGTCCACTGTTGACAATACTTGACATACCATTAGACCAATCTCATTGTATTCTGAGTCACTGCTATTACTCCCTTCAACTAAACAATGGGAACAGAAAGATAATATATTGATTATGGTAGTTGCTAATGACCATAATGCATGAATAGTGATAATTGTCCACATTGGACTGGAACTAACAACATTTAAATACAACACGAAGCTTTTCATCGAGCTGAAGTCATTTTCTGCATTTTGTACTTTGCTTCAATCATTTCAATCTATTACATTGTATCATTCATTATGGAATATTGGTTGATACTCATATATGATTTAATAATCCCAAAGTTGTTTTCTAAAGAAACTAGATAGATCCAATTATTATAATAATACATGTCTTTATTCTTCACATAGTTTTTGTTAAAACAACCTTTAGTTCATGAATTCATTAATAGTTCAGTATGAGAGCTCTGGAGTTATTAGACCACATGATTTCTCCCAATTGTTTAGTGTTTGCAAAAATTATACATTTTAGTGGTTGTATGTATGTATATGAGACAATGTGTTTTATAGACTTCTGATCTATACATGCGTTTTAAGAAAACCACACAAACATTTACTTGTGGATTTTGAATCTTGAACATTTAATTGTTAGTAATCCTTACAAATGAAACAGAAAATTTCTGCCAGTTTTTTATAACCATTTTTAAATCTAAGTATGATTATATGATTATTATATGACTACTTACTGGATTCAGTCTTGCTTAGTGATTACAAGTGCCATTGACACTGATTGATTTGCATTTTGACATTTAATTCTTCATGTATTGTTACAAGTAGACAGTTTAATTCAATGTATTGTTACAAATAGACAGTTAATTCAATGTATTGTTACAAGTAGACAGTTTAATTTCAATGTATTGTTACAAGTGACAGTTTAATTCAATGTATTGTTACAAGTAGAATAACAAATCTCTAAACTTAACTAACCATGTAATTAATCATGTCATTGATAATTATACTAGATTATAATTAGAGGAAGATACAAGTGACCAAAACATGGCATACACGTATGGATTGTTGGGAATTAATTTATTACACAAACTTTGTCCATTTTCAAATTGATACTGTTACCAGAAATGAAAACATAAATACCATTTGTATAATAGTAAAAATCTATTAAAATGATTTAGAAAATTCCCTTATATATATCACCTTACAAGTTGCTTACATATTGAGTTTTTAATTGTGATAATAGAAATTTACTTTAATCTATCAAAATTCGAACTTTATATATTAAATTATAGTGCTATTAATTCTGGTTTTAATTTCTATACTGATGTTGCTATATTTTAATCCCTATTTGCCTGTTATTTAAATTAAAATGAAGTTTTTGGTAATGACAAATTATAGAGGAATAAAAAACTGTTAGTTTGAGGATCAAATGAAATGTTTTAAATTGTAGAATGAATGAATGATAAATTCCCATATATGCAATATACACAATTGCATTAAAACTGATACTCTTATAAAAGTTAAATTACAACTATCTAACTATGGAATGGTTTATATACCAAGAAAGGTTATTGCATATATATACACATTACCATTCATTTATTTCACAATTTAAAATATTTTAATTTTAATCTTACCAAACTGTTGATTACTGTGTCACACATTTTCCCTGTTTGTTTATAGCATCAATGGAGGAGTGTCATACTAATAGAGCAAATATTAATGAAGTCCAAACATTCACAGCTTATCAACAAGACTACTCGGACTATTTATTACTCAGCAAATAACATACTGATGCTTAAGAAAGGATATAACAAAACATAATGCATTATTTTAGTTTGAGATCTTTATAACATTGACTTTATGCTTAAAAAAAGAGTCCAGACGAGATTTTCAAGTTCTGCACACATGTCGATATGTTCCTAGCCAGGTATTCTGACCTTCCGACAATTTGGGGTTACCCTAAAACGTTTAAAGCACAAGAAAATGAAATAAAATTATAGAGCTTCTAGATGCACACAAATACTTCATTGATGATTAGAAGCTAGTACATACTTAATGGAAAGAAGAACATACAATGACATCTACTATTTTGGGAAGTCGAAACACCCATTATGATGTTAGTCAAACACCACTTAGTTACTAGAAAATATCACAGTTGAACAAAGTCATTGCATGTGTATGCCGGGCTGCTAAAAACACATATTGCAGTCATTTTAGTATTCATAGTTAGAGACATGCTAACATTTGTGTTTATAGAGAGACGAGCACTGTAACATACTGGTTACTTGAAAACCTTGACTTACATGTATTAATTATATATTCATTATTATTGTGTATTATTATGTCATTGTAAAACGTACGGAAGCAGCAGACGGACATTCCCATTCCTTTTCTTCCGCGAAACCTTGGTGACGTATTTAAAAATCCAATTTACGATCCAGTTTGATGAGTCCCAATTTCTCATTCCTAATTCCAATTTGCGTGTGCCAATTTGTAGGCTTTTCTTGTCTTACTTATAAAACGCGGAAGCTCGATTACCACGAGGGCCGTCACTTAGAATCATAGCGGACAGCGAGATGTTTCCAGTTAGGTTGGGCCCCTGGAACTTTGGTTGTTACATTGTATGTCGATTATTGACAGGAAGCCGAGAACGGACATTAAAACTCCTATAACCCCCTTATATTGAAATTGAAATAGGAATTTGAAAGTCCGTCTGAGGCTTCCATAAAAACCGAATGCTTTTAGCATTTTGGTCAGTTGTCAGTAGTTGTTGTATTTTCTCACGTGTTATAGCTATCATTATTAATATAATATATTGTCATTAGCTCAGTTGTCAGTTGTCACAAATAGTCGGTTTAGGTAATTCTTCGAGTCCTCAGGTCAAGCTGTGGGACTCCTTGTGTTCTGTAAGTATTCTCGAATTTGTTTAATAACATTCACTCGGTCACTACACTGCAGCATATCAAATCTAAACATTGTACGTCATAATGCAAATTGCATTATAACTAAGCAGGACTTGTTTGTTGGTATACTGGGGGAGTAAGTCTACTATTTCGCCACACAACTTCCTGTAAGTCTCAACAAAAAGACCCGATCGAATGCAATGGCAATCCCTCACTTGACGATTCTATTATCAGCCTAGCAGGACTAGATCATAGATGGCTCAAACGAGTCTACTTTTGCAGATAATTGCTATAGACAATATATGGCCATTGGCCATTATTTTTCTGGTGATTGCCGGCAAGGGCTTTTTGGAGATGCACATAAGCGTTTTATGAACAGAGACTACCGATACCGACATGTGCATTTTGTACTTAAAAAGAGTGATGTAAATTTCTAGTAACTCCATTTGTATTTTTTTCCATTGTTTGTGACGTCCTGGCTGCCTAGGTTTGGTAGTTTTTAGTAATACTAATATTGTCAAACTTGTAGCGCCAACTCATTGGGTAGTTGTTATATAAAAGTTAAAATGTTGATAGAATGAAGTAACTGGCAGATTTGCAGAAATAAAATAGTTCTTATTGTGGAAATTTCGATCCCGTTGTTATCTGGTATATTTGCTTTAATTGTTGCAATAATTCTTAGCTCTGGATGGAGTGACATTTGATTACAATTAATGACTTGTAAGTTATAATTAAGTAATTCAGTTAATTATAATTGAGAATATAATTTTCTTTCATTTTTATTGTTTTTAGAGCTAGTCTGTAGGTGCTTTGACTGCAATACTGACATCTAAAACAATCACAACTTCAGTTGTAAGTCAAATAAAGACATATAGATCTATTTATATGAATGATCTGGTTATTCATGTAAAGCAATACTATCAACACTTTATAATATTGTTCATGCCAATATCTGTCATTTCATATCGGTAAGAAAAATGCAATCAGTTTTGAACATAATGTTTAATACATAAATATTTTTAAGAAAAAGAGATTGATTGCAATGCTGAAATATGTGCCTTGAGTTTGCAATAAGCGCCAGGATCTGTCCAAAGCATTTACTTTGTGACATGATTTATGAAAAGGATTCACTGTTAAAACACATCTAAACAAGTTTATATACATACATGCAGTTACCATAACAGTTGTGTATAATAATAGCCTGTATTAAACTGCATGTTGTTTAAGATGTTTAACAGTGGTGCTGTGCTTTTTCATGAATCATATCACAAATGTTTTGCAGAAGTGGTCCCTTATTTCACATATTCTTAATTAAAACATTTTATTGTCACAGGTGTTTCTGTCTTTGGTGTGTTGCAGGTTTTGGAAGTTCTATCATCACTATAATAATTGCTGTACTTGGGTCCCAGGAGAGCAAATATTTATAAATGAACAAACATCATCGTTAGATTATATAAGTGCTATTTTTTTCCAAAAATATTAAAGTTAAACTTTTTCTTGTCATGTAGTGACTAGTACTTCTTTTATTGCATTGTTGTTATCACATTTTAGTATTGACATTTTTCCGAAAATATTTTATAAGAAAATGCAATGTAACTATAAATCAGTAAAATATCTTTGATTGTGCAATATATAGCAACTCTTCTATTTGTATAGATGAATATATTAGAATATAATGAATATCTAGATATATTTATATCGGCCATTTTGTTGACACTGAGTAGTATGGGTAGTTAATTAAGTGACAGTCTAATCGGTATAATAAATGCATGCATTAGATGGATGAACAGATAGATGGATAGATAGATGGATGATATAGGGGTTAATGGATATAATTGACAGTGGGCTTATAAATGGATGGACATATCGATAGATGAATCATTAGTTGTGAAAGTAATATAAAGTAAATCACTATTTGAAATAACTAACATCCTAAGAAAGTAGTTGAGGAAGGAGGTTTATTTGTATAGATACTACACAAAATGGATGTGAAACAACATTCAACTGAATGTGTACATGAGGAGCAACCATTTACCATGGTTTTTACACTGCTAAGGCTTCATACAAGTGAATCACTGGAAGTTTGACTATTATTCCATGTTGCAAGTATTGAAAAATAATGCATTAACTGATACAAACATATAATAACTAAGTCATCATCATCATCACAAACTGCAGTTATTGGGGCCTGCACCAATAAGTTTTTTTAAGTCATATCTGCTTTTGCTCTTCGCAAGATATCTGTTGTTCCAAAAAAGATACTAACAAGAATAAAAAACGTTAGTGGAAATGCTCCATCAGTACAAGCATTCAACGTTGCTATACCTATATTCATTAAATTATATTATACTCTATAGCTACTGACAGAATTTATCAAAGGCAGTCTTGAATAATTAAAAATTAAATTGCAGATAGTCTTCTTGAACATGACCTAGTCCAAGCGCTTAAAAAACAACTGCTGCAAGCAAACAAGCATGATCAACAAGCAGTTTGTTTTACTTGATCTATGTAGAATTTAAAATTATGCCTATATAGGACCTGGTTAGGTGTCCTTTATATATATTATATATATTGGTTAGGTGTCTCTAGTTTAATTTCATAATTATACAACTTACTAATGTTTGCAACTATAAATGCAATCATGAAATTATAAAGCAATTAACCTATCACTGGATATCACTTATAAAATACCCTCACTTGTACAAATACAATTATACCTGTCAATCACAACTTAGACAATGTAATCAACCCACATACACTAGTATTTCTACCCCAATCAAAACTAAAATTATATTTATATGGTCAGCAATGAGTTGCTTCTATTTGATATAGTAAACAAACTAATCCTTATGACAATATCAATTGATACAGATTAAATAAAATAGATGTAGTACATCTGAATATACCTATAGGAATAACTTTACAAATATAACCCTGGTACCATACCATTTGTTCATTGTACAATTGTTTTCGATGGTACTGCTGCTGTTGTAAGGAACATCTACACCACAATCCTTACAATTTTATTTATATTTGTCGGTGATTCTATCTTATTGTAGTAAACAAAACCCCCCCCCCCCCCCCCCCCCCTCCTTTTATGAGAAACATACATATAGATACAAATGGATCAACTCAAGTAAAACGGACGTAGTCCTTCTGAATAACCTATTAAGATACAAGAATATAATTTAATGGAACTGCTATTGCTGTAATGGATTAAATTATTGTTACATTTTGAAGATTAGAGAGATTAACAGAATCTACAGCACTGTATGCTCAATAAAATTTCTAGTAGTAATAAAACTCAGAAGCTTTGATCTGATCAAAACCTGATAAGATACAAACACTATCGCCTACTATATGCATGAGTATATAATGAGTGATATTACTGTTTATAATAGATTGATTGTGAGTTTAACTGATCAATAGTCACGTGGCTGATGCTATCTCCAATAAGTCTTAACAACATAGACTGTTTGACTACTAATTACTATGGAATGTCTAGTTTATGGGCATATCACTATTACAAATACCATATAGTAACAACCCAGCGCTCATCCATGGAAAATTTATTTGTCTATTATAACTGAGACATTATTTAACTAATGAGATGTATAAACGTAGTCTTGATATCACACAACTGTTAATCAGGTACATTTTAGTTATGACAGTGTTCATACTGTGTACATAAATGACTAACCCAATTTTATTACTGCATGGTTAAATAATATCAAGTTAATTGGAAAAGTAGTAATACTCAATGTTATCTAAAGCAGCTAAGATACTTCATTCAATACTATATTAGTTTGTTGTTAATCTCATTAATTATATTAAGCATATCAACATGTACAATAGTATGTGTACATGGCTTCTCCTAATTTACCACCATAAAATTAGATAGTGTGTACAATCTTTCAATTAATATTTTAATAAGTTCTAATTAGCACATGTCCATACATTCATATAATTATAAAACTCCCAATCTCAACATATTATTATAATACAAAAAACCCTAAAGAATGCTGATGGCATAATTATATCACTTAGTAAAGCATTAAGATCAATCTCAATCTTTCAATGTTTCTATAGGAAATAATGTTATACATTAAAGATTATCAAACCATTCAAATGGGGGAAAGGGACATGTGTCCCATATATTGTCCAGTCAGGTAATCAACTTCCATAGTTGTTCAGGGCACTTTCATGGGTGTAATGGTGCTGGCAAGAGACTTGATTGATTTTTCTGACATAGGCTAAGATTAAGAGCTTTCATCTTACGGTTCATGAGCACATGCCTGCGTATGTCCAGATGTAGATACATACTTGTGAGACCCCACCTCTGTTTACAACAAGAAAGCCATCTTGGAATTTCTCCAGTTTCATCAAAGAGGTATAATAGAGGTTGATCAATAGACTCCAATTTAAAAAAAAATTAACATAAAAATACCTGTAAAGTTTCTTGGTGCTGTGCCAACGCCACAAGGGACATGTTAAAAACATTGTCTAGGAGGAGGTCATAGTGTACAAATAAGGACTCAGACTGTAATGCCACTTTAGTGATCTTAAATGTTTCATCCTGTTTATGATTCGTGACCATCTTTTGTTACAAATAATACACCATATGGGCCAGTGGCATAATAATTTTACCACACCTGCTGTTATATATAATTATAGTATAATAATAATATAATGATGATGAATATTAATACTTCTGAATTTTAGAAAGTTACTGCCTGTATATGCCTGTATGTACATACCCCCTGATACTAGTGAGAACACCACCTATGTTTACAAGATGACATTCTTTGAATTCTCTGGCTTCATTAAAGAGATATGATACTTTTGGGTCTGAATCTCAAAGAATAAAACTATTTTTCATAATGATATACTAGGATGACAACAACAAAATCCCTCCCAACCATTCATGAGTCACCTGAACCATTCACTCCATGGACTTTAACATGGTCTTTGCACAGAGGGCACAAGAGCAATGACTTCTTTCCTCTATAAACCATGACTGCACAGCTGAATAAAAATGAACACCTTCTTCGTCTTCTTCATTAGACAGGTACTTTGTTTTGCACTTACAGCATAAGGTAGTCTTCTCCCACTTATCCTATCACCAGGTGTGGACTGTGCATGGCAAATTTATTCTACAGCAGTGTTGTCATCTCATGCTAAGCCCACGTTTCACCACTGCATTAATAGCTTTTATCATGGTTTATTAGTCCACAATTTATAATATTATGTTGTTTTAGGTCTTAATGAGTGAACAGTGTTGTGTCTCCATATTACATTGCAATAGATGCAAGTTTTATAAATACACTGTGACATGGGGAGATCTGGACTGTGAAGCATCTTCAAATCTGTGAATAGGAAATTAATGCACAGACAAAAATTTAGATATTACAATATAGTAATACAGTTGAAAGTTCAAGGACCAAGTTTTCAATAAAAATAATTGTCATTGACAGACATATGGCTGCTAGATACATAATTTCAAGTACTTTGGGCTATCATATAAAAAAATTGTGAAAACCTATATCATGATCCTTGAATACATAAAGCATTAACAGAATACAATTTTGTACATCAATGTATATAATGGATTTACATCTTAGCAGTGAGCAAACAAACTAGCCATTTCATTCAGGAATAGAGTCTAATCATGTTAATAACTGTTAATTAGGTGTAAATGTAAAATTATATTTTTTTGAAAAAATCTTACTTATAGCACACTGCAAGTATTAAATTCAACTAAATTAGACTGCTGCAGAATACTATAAAATCCCTACTGCTTATCTGGCCACAGTATATATAGAACCAACAACATAAGTAGGAGATTAAAAGAGTTCTGTTGAACGAAAAACAAACAGCACCTGTCCAATTATCATTTCACCTATGGGAGTGCCTGGACAACATAGGTCTAGAGTGTGACTGGAAGGTCACTTGTTTCTTGTCCTAGAGAATCAACAATTTTAAATGGTAGTGAAAGCAATCAAGAAAATCTCAAACCTAGCTGAGGTAAGCTCATTTTTAGGTATTATTAATTTTGCTAGCATGAAGATTTCTCATAACACGTCTGTAACGCTTGCTGCATTGTGTGAGTTGTTACATAAGAGCTGTTGATGGTCATCGAATATTACCGTGATGAAGCTTTAAGATCTCTAAAGAGGCTTTATAGTCTGAGTCATTATTAGTACACTATGACCCCCTGACTTTCTAGAAGTAATTAATTACATTATTATTATTGTTGTTGTTATTACTATTATTACTATTATTATTATTATTATATTATTTATTATTATTATTATTATTGTTATTATTATTATTAGATGTAAACAATAACAGGTGGCTGGTGGTGCAATTATTATGCCACAGACATGTAGCACATCATTGTAACAAAAATAATATCATATGATGTATAAAAATAAATAATCAATTAATGTACAGCTAGTACTTTTTTATGTTATAATCCAGTGTTTTACTTGTATGTATACATTTTAACCTGACACCCTAAATCCTTTAAATGCATGAACTATAAATAAAATATATACATAATTATAAACCCATAATGTATACATCATATGATATTACTATTAGCATTCCTTATAGCTTACTCCTATGTTTATTCTATAGACATGTGTGATTGCAAGAGTCAAGCTGCTATATATGGAATAAAGAAAGTAGTCATCATAGCAAATGTACGTATAATTATCATGATTAATAACTGTTAATAGCTTTAATTTAAAGTGATATTTTGTTTTAAAAAATGTCTTACTTATAGCACACTAAGTTTTACTGTAAGTATTAAATTCAACTAAGTTAGCCTCTTACAGAGTGCTATTAAAATCACTACTATATCTGGCCACAGTATATATAGAAACCAACGACAAAAGTGAAATTAAAAGAGTACTATTAAATAAAAAAGGTTTAGAAAAACAAAACAGCACATGTCCATTATTATTACACCTATGGGGAGTAACCTGAACAAACCCTGGAGATGATTAACATCATGATTTGATTAGACTGCGACATGTCCATTTTCCCTAGAGGATCCACATTGGAAAATAGTTGGATAGTAATATAATGTCTAACATTATTTTCCTAATAGAAACGTTAAGGAAATTGAGACTGCATCTTGATCCTTTGCTACTTATACATATATATGTCCTCAACATTTTTTAGGTTTTATATAACTACATGAATGTATGGACATGTGGTCTAGTTATCACTCACGAAGGTAATATAGTAAAGTACAAGTTAAAATTACAATCATGTTACAAATTTTATGATTATGTGGTGTATATTAGAAAAGAAGCCAGAGTACACACACTTTGTATATGTGATATGCTTAATATAATCAATGAGAGTAACAAGATATTTAAAGCATTGAATAAACTATTCTTATTCTGTCTGCTTTAGATAAAACTGAGTATTATACTTTTCTGATTAACTTGATATTGGATTAACATCACCGTAAATTAGTGGATGGAGTAATATATCATACAGTATGAGATGCTGGCATTATATAATATGACTCGTGATGATGAGACTCAGCTTATTACAATCTCAGTTGTTAAATAATATATCAGTTATAATAGACAAATAACTTTTAATGGATGGGTGGGTATGAATGAGGGCTGTACTAGATATAAACTGTGTGTAAGGGCTATTACTATAAAATTTATTAATAAGGATTATGCCCATAGCTCTTTACGAATATATTAAAATTCCATAGTAGTACTAGTTAGTAATCAAAAAAAGTTCTTATTGTTAAATGCTTTTTGGGGAGTGCATGTGGACTATTGATCAGTTAAACTCACAATCAATCTTTTATAACAGTCATATCATCACTCAGATATGTCATATATTAGGGGATAGGTTTTGTATACTTATCAGTTTTTGATTACATCAAAGTTCTGATGATTGTTACTTACTACAAAATCGGGGGCAGTTCCATAGATTCTGTCAATTCGTTCAATCTGAAAAAGTTAGTAATAATCAGGTCCATTCACAGCAGTAACAAGACACAACTTAAAACAATGATAGGCCAAAATATTTTGTTATTATCCATAATTTAATAATATATTCAGAAGTGCCATATTTATTTTAACGGAGTTCATTTATCAGTATCTTGTGTATATTTTCATAAATGGTTTTGTAGACTACAATAATTTAAAGGCAAACTAACATACTGACGATGTTAAATAAAATTTGTAAGGAGTGGTTAGGTGGTTCTAAGTCATAGTTGATAGATTTAATATCATTATTTGCAAAAGCATGAGCTATTTATTCTATTTTTATGTCCAATATTGATCATTAATGGTAGCTAAATAGCAATGGCCTACTCTAGTAGGTCATCCATGTATTTGGATACCATCCTTACCAAGATTTTTCTATACACATCTTTAGAAATGGCTCAAAAAACTAATGAACCAAATGGGCATTTGTTATATTGAAACAACCCCTTTGATGTATTACTAGTTACCGATTCTTTCACTTATTAGCTAATGGAATATGCTTGAACTAAATAGAACGTTTTATCATTAACTTTCATTTTGGAGTATGGGACTCTACTTGAGATAGAACTTTGACACCCGAGATGAGGAGGACACCCATTTCTTTTTTAAGATAACAAATGCTTATCAATGGGTTCATTTAATGTAATATGTACTCTCCCCTCTACCCAGAACATCCTCTGGACCCTCATGGATTTACTTTGTAGTGGAATTGACTCACAAAATAGGTCTTCCATTTTATCTTCTAGTATATAGGGTTTACCACTCATTTTTGTAAGACATTTAAATATCACATTGTAGTTGATTTAACCAATATATAGTTGTTTGAGTTGTATTATATTATTAGATAGCGAGCTCGGACTACTAAACACCACGCATACAATTTTTTATAATTGACATGTTATAAAAATTAATTTTGTTGGAATTATGATTATCTACTTACTTAGATATCTGTAAAGGGTGTTACTTATGAAGATTATATTAAACACACTATCCTAACCGCATACACATCCTTTTGTGATCAAACGTGTCATATCTCATAGGACTATAGATAGCAGTCAAACAAAACACCTGTTAACTTGGTGTTTCCAATGATAGATGTACTTTGTAAGGCATGTATTCCAACAATTGTTTTTACAGTATAGTTGTGGAAGTTATCATTTAGGGGTGTTGTGTTTATCCATTTCTGTGGGCAATTAATATCAGTGGAATTTGTGTCATTAAGGTTGGGTACCACTCATTGCTGCTTGCCTCTGTCATGATGTATCACAGGTAATCATGTGGGGAATGTTGTCATCCCAGACAGTTTAGCCTGTCTATTAGGCTTTTAAAACAAATGTCTGCCTGAGTAAAATCAGTGCAAATCACTACAATGAGACACTAGTATCTAGAGATGAGTTGCAAAAATTATTCCAGATGGATCGGACGTTGGAAAACTTATTCTATCTCACTGGGGGACTGTGGAATTAAAACTTTAGATTAATGTGACAAATAAATATTAAAAGTATAAAAAATACAAATATACCAATATAATAAGTATAAAGTGCATCATGTAATATCCATATGTATCAAGAAAGGTTGTGTATACAGATAGATTAATTTTATCACTTTTTTCATTTTAACTATTTACAAATCAGCACTCGGTACTGTCACATTGTTTTTGCTTGTACTGGGAAAGATATTTTTATGGTTGCCCCAATTTCCGGTAGAAACTAAATAGACACTTATCGTCCCGCCAGCGTCGTACTCAGTTGCAGTTGTATTGCCAGCTGGAGACTACGATCGAAGAATGGCTCAAAATAATCTACTTTGCAGATAATTGCTATAGCAATACATATCTTGGCCATATTTTTCTGGTGATTGCTGCAGGGCGTTTTGGCAATGGATATAGGCGTAGTAATGACGAACTGCACGGACTTTGGAATTAGCGGGACAAATGCTTTTTGTATATACAAAAGGGACCTACTTGATGCTAGTAACTCGGTCTGTGTTATTTCTCTATCGTTGGTGAAGTCCTGGCTGGCTCTAGGTTTCGGTAGTTTTGATATTACTATAGTATTGTCAAACTTGCCACTGGACTAATGGGTGAGTTTTTATAAATAAAGAAAATAACTATAAAGTGATGACAAAAGTATTGTGTACATTTCTAGAATAAAATAATTTTATTTGTGGAAATTTGATCCTGTTATTCTCTGGTATATTTGGGCTTTAATTGTTGCAATAATTCTTAGCTCTGGATGGGGAGTGACATGCGATACAATTAATGACGGCGTAAGTTTATTAATTGCATCAGTCAGTAATCACTAATTGAATATTAAACTTTAAACTTTTAGACTTAAGGCTTGGGTAGTACTATTTCGCTGTACTGATATTTCTGTGACTACTTCAAACAGTCACAGCATCTTTGTAAGCCGTATATAATATATATATATATATATATATATAATATATATATATAGAATATATATAATAGAATAAGTATGTTTGTGCAAAATTAAACACATGCATGTATATGTTAACTGTTGGTTGTTTTAACTATTACATGCATGTCTTGGCTGCATAGATCCTACAGAATTTCTCCTTAAAACAGCCTGGTCTATTATGAAAAAAATAACATGTTAAACAATTAGCTACTCTGATAATCAAAACAATATATGATATTTACTACAATAGTCATGTAATCTACTATATATTTGACTAAATCAATGACTCGATTTTTACAGGTTGTATATGCAAATACTGAAGTAATAATATACAGTCATTACAAATACATAATAACATGAAAATATGTATCCTAACATGCATATACATGTTAATATCTATCATCACTATATTAATTGCTGCACTGCAATATACATACATACTACATACATGTTAATATCTGTCAATCTATATATATTATTGATAACAAGATAATGTAAACCAAGAGAATGTCTATTGTGATTTTTGAGAAAAAGATATTGATAGGAAAAATCTTAATTTACCTATAAAATGAAACATGTTATTTTTCATAGGTATTTTCTGCCTTTGCTGTTGCTGCAATTGTTGGTAGTTCTATCATCACTATATTAATTGCTGTACTTGGGCCACAGGAGAACAATAATAATATTAATTGGCCCCAAATTCGTTAGATTATAACTTGCCTTACAATTACTTCTTAAAATGCTAATAATGTTAATTGAAATTTCTTATCATTTAATGATAGTATTTCTTTTGTTGCCAGTTTGGTGACAAATTGATAACGAGTTCATGATGATAACAGAATATTGTAACTGTGGAGGAAGGAAGAATTTACTTTTACTCCTTAGGAAGACTAATTTGTACAGTTTTCACACACTTGAATACTAGTTTATCATATACTACATGCCCTAATTACAACATTTATAAATGATAAAGTATACAAGACTTACAAGTCAAGGAGATTGCTATAATATTTTACAATCAATATTCCTATGTAGTGACATCCTCACACTACATACATATACAACAATTTATTAAATGCTATACTATCTTGGTCAAGTTAATGAAAAGCTTCCCATGTTATTTCCTCACTATAATAGTTTGCTATTACCAAGGGAAAAAGAACATAGATGGGTGACCTTAATATACTAGATATAAAATAGTAGTTGATATTATAATTTGATTTAGTGACCTTCATAAACAGTTGATAGAAGTCATGTGTAGTTAATATTAGATTGTCTTTATTTTGTCTGATTAATTTTTTCAAAAAAATGTTATGTTACATATACAAATGACTATATCACAGTACATTATGTATACTATGTACAGGTAGTAATGTGGCTAGATAAAGCCATACAGAGAATATATCACTAGGATAAGTATGGATATGAACTGCCATAACAAACTCACTGTCTCATGTTCACAAATAAATGTAGATCATACTCTCTACTGCCCTGAGTAGTTGGGTGCATGGTATCATATATCGGAGATGAAGAGGATAGCCAGTAATCTGAAGATAAAGAGATATAGTAGCTCTGTCCTTGATTATGAGATTAATTAATGACCTTTTTAATATAACATGAAAAATTCAAACATTAGAATGCTATAAATGCACACATTATATGATAATTCTCTGTGGTACAAATAACATGACATGTGGACAGTGGCAATAATTGTACCACCAGCGACTATTAAGTTTATATAATAATAATATAATTAATAATAATAATAATAATTTTTGTAATATATAAATATATTGATATTACTGTATTAATATGTTAATATTGTTTATGAATTATTAATTAAGGTTTACTGTTCCGTTTATGTTTGAAAATCTGGTTCTATATAACAAATGTACTGAACTTTGTGTAAGGTAGCATCATATATTTATACATTTTAGGTATATATATATATACAATATATATATAATGTATATTATGTATGTATGAGAGTGTGGACGGCTTGTCACACTTTATTTTCATTGACCTTTATCATATTCACTTATAGCAGTTTATGACAGGAAACCAGTCGGGACTGTAGTAAATAGTCACAACATTATTTGTTAAAAACAACTGATCAGTTTTAATTTAATAGTAATGAACATGTATGGATGTAATGGGAGATTTTTAAAAAGTTATATTAATTTTACAATCATTATTCAACATGTTTAATAGGGTTTGTATCATGTAATCTCAAATTTTTTTTGTGATAATAAAATACCTAGGATAAATATATGATACATTTTTGTGAATGAGGTTCTTGTTACATTAATATCATCAAAAGATGATGTGCTTATTATTATAATATTAAATTTTACTATAAAAATTGATTATAGAATACTATTTATTATTATAGTTTGATTACTAACCTTTATAAAATTCAGTGAGTTATCTATACTTAATCTTAGGTTGTCTTTTAGTTTTGTCATTTTATTTTATTTTTTGAAAATAAATTTGTTAGTGTACATATACGAATTGACTATATCACAGTACATTATGTAGTACAATATAGATAGTATGTGGCTAGATTAAAAGCCATACAGAGAGTATTCATTAGGATAAGTATGGATATGAACTGCCATAGCAAAATCTACTCTTTATGTTCACATAAATGTACACCAATACTCTCTATGGCTCTAAGTAGTTGAGTTGTATCATTATATCAGAAGTGAAGAAGATAGCCAGTAATCAGAAGATGAAGAGAGATAGTACTTCTCTCCTTGAGATCAATTAATGACCTTTGCAATGAACATCTCAACAAATTTGTTCATCTATTGGGATTATATAGCTATGAATCAACTTTTATAAAAATTATTCTCTAAATTCATGTTAGTAAAGCAATAGATAATGTCAGACTTATATATCATACATACATACATACATATATTAATTACTTCTAGAAGTTACATGGGCAAATTCCCGATTGTCCCCATATATAGATACGTCATGGGTAAGAGCTCACTCTATTACAAGAAGCCATTCATTGAATTTCTTTAGCTTCATCAAAGAGGTATGATAGAGGAGACAATAGACTTTAAAAAAAGAATCTGCATAAAAAAATAGTGTCAAATTTTTTGGCATTGTACAATGCCATAAAGAAACATTAAAACAGTTGACTTGGAGAAAGTCATAGTGTACTAATAATGATCAGACTGTAATGCCACTTCAGTTGCTTTATCTTATTTATGATTTCATACCCCATCAAATGATGCTTAATAGCCTATTTCATAGAGCAAGCTTTGCAGACATGTTTAGAAGAAATCACCTTGCTACGGAAGCCGATTTTTCAGACATATGGTAGAGTATTAAATCAATTTTCGGACGTCACGTATATTCGGAACTGTGTTTGAATGCTAACCGTGGGACTGTCAAAGCACCTGGCATCTTAAATGAAAGCTAAAGAACTGTACTTTTATTATTCCAAGATTTATGAGCTTCAGAGTTTTCACGCTTGAGTAGGGGCACTTTCAACATGGCGTACCGACATTTCGGAATATCGGAGGTCGACAGAAGACTTGTATTTAGTAGGTTGGAAATTCTATCTAAATAGTTTACAAGTATGGTCCTACATGACAACATTCAAGCCACTATAACCCCATATCAAATGGAATCATCATCATGGATAAAAAAAAAACATGTACTCCATGTATGGTCCAATGAATTCAAAATGTAATCAACCTCGGGTTGCTCATGCCCACTCCCACAGGTTTATAATGGTGTTGGAAAAAGAGCGATTGATTTGTCAGGACATATGGTATATCATTATATAATTTTTAATGGATGTAGTCTGTCTGCATCAATTACATGCATGGCCCACATACTAAATTCATGCATGAGCGCAAAAAAAATATCACTTTGGCCGTCTCTCATGTGTCAAGTTTACTTGTCCCTATCCTCCAGTATCATATACTTGTCCCATGTACTCTTTCTTATCCTCTGGTGTCAAGGTACTAGCTTGTCTCACTGTTTCACACGCATCGGTATGCATTACCTTGGTGTCAAGACTATTTCGCTCACAATTTCCCGTATATCTTTGACTGTCAATAAATATATAGAAGCCAATCTCCAACCGTCGTACCAGTTACTCTTCAGCAAATGTATTACCAGCTAGCAGACTGCGATCACAATGGCTCAAAACTAATCTACTTTTGCAGATATTTGCTATAGCAATAAATATCTTGGCCATTATTTTTCTGGCGATTGCTGCAGGGCTTTTTGGCAATGTATATACTGGGTAATTAATAACGAATTAAACGCAGTTGGGATGACGACATTTGTTTTTGTATTTTTAAAAAGGACCTTACTCATGCTAGTAACTCGGTTCTGTGTTTTCTCCATCGTTGGTGAAGTCGTGGCTGCTCTAGGTTTGGTAGTTTTTGATAATACTAAGTATTGTCCAACTTGTAGGTGGACTAATGGGGTGAGTTTGTACGTACAAGAGATAAATATTATTTATAAAGTGATTGACAAAAGTATTGCGTACATTTGCAGAAATAAAATATTTTAATTGTGGAAATTTTGATCCCTGTTGCTCTCTGGTATACTTGCTTTAATTGTTGCAGTAATTCTTAGCTCTGGATGGGGAGTGACATTGATACATAAATGATGTGTAAGTTTATAAATTAGAATCAGTTCAGTAATAAATATATTAAATATTTCACAAACTTTCATTGTAGAGCTAAGGCAGTAGGTAGTAGTAGTCGCTGCACTACTGATAATGATACCGGAAACAAGTCACAGCATCAGTTGTAAGCTGTATATAATAACAGAATAAATGTTGTTTGTGCATAATTAAAATGCATGCATGCAATGCTAACTGTTGATTGTTTTAACTTTATGCATGGACGTTTTAGCTGCAATGTACCTACGAATTTCATGCATAGTGACCAGCCTGGTCAATTATGAAAGAAATGGTCATAGTTCTAACAATTAGCTACTCTCATAATGAAAACAGTATAGGATATTTGACTAATATATGTAACCTACAATATATTGATTAAATCAATGACTCAATTTTTACAGGGGCCAACATACAAAATACTGTGTAATATATACAGTCATCATACATACAATAACAATGAAAATATATCCTAACGTACATACATACATATACATGAAAATATCTGTCAATCTATATATTATTGATAAAAGATAATGTAAACCAAGAGAAGGGTCTATAATTTATATCATTTTTAAGAAAAAAGATTGATTGGCAAAAGCTTACTTATATAATAAAATGCAACATTTTATTTTCATAGGTGTTTTCTGCATTTGCTGTTGCTACAATTGTTGGAAGTTCTATCGTCACTATATTAATTGCTGTACTTGGGCACAGGAGAAAAATAAATAATATTAACATGCCCAAACTTTTTTAGATTATAATTGCCTTTGAAGTCTATCTTAAAATGCTGATAATGTTCAAAAAATTACAGAGTACATAAATTTTAAATTACAGAGTTTATTTAATGATTTCTTTCGTTGTCATGTTGATGAAGAAATGACTATGGATATAAATGGATGGATGGATATCTGAAAATTAGAATATAAAATAGTATTATTTACTTTGTCTATCGTCATCAGCTGTGAAATCTAATTGAGGAGGAAGGAAGGGATTTTTACTTATTACTTAAACATACATAAATACATTTAATTTACTACATAAATCTATATTACTAATTCAAAAAAACAATATACGTGACAAATGGTTTATGGCCTCCTCTTGTAAGGGTCTTTCCAATAAATAATAGTCACAGTCAATTAGGATGATGAATTTAGTTAAAGGATTAAGAACTTTAATTAGCTACAGCTCTAAGAGTATAGCTGTTTACTTACCATCGTTATTCTTCATTTTGCTATGGAAAAGCATACAGGCACTCCATGGACTTCCTGTGCCTAAAAATTTTAAACAGCTTCCCGATACAATTATATATGATGTTTATACTTTTTTGTATCAAATAATTTTGTTAGTTGCAAACCTGTAATTGATTCAATCAAACTGATTACTTTTACTAGTAATACAAAGGCAGTGTTATTTATTTATAGATAGATAGATAAATATGAATATATAGATATAATTAATTAGTATAGCTCATTTCTACTAGTGTGCAAATGTTACTAGCTCAAACCGTGATCATGGCTTCAAGAGATCATTAATCCTACATCTCAGGTATAATGCTATATATTTATTGAAGTATATAAATACTATTAATTGCAGAAAAATAGACTTTTTGCAATGCTTTTACATGATTTTCGAAATTATATGGTAAAAAACATGTAAATGTAGTAGAAAAAAATTGAAAAATCAATGTAAATAGTAATATTGATAAATATCTCATTCATGCATGTGACTATTTTGCTACAGTCATGATAAATATCCTGTCATTCAGGTAGCTGCTTGGGTGTTAAGAAACAGAACAACATTATGAAACAGTATGATGATTGGTGTACACTTCATAGATTAGAGTATATATGATGTTTATATATAATAAAGTGGTTTATATTTTTGTATACACCATATATCACAATGTACTGAACTTTGTGTAAGGGTAGCATCATTATATTTATAAATTGTTTAGGTATATATAATATATATACCTCTATATATATATAATGTATATATGTAGGTATGAGAGTGTGGACACTTGTCACACCTTTATTTTCATTGTATCATAATTCACTTATAGCAGTTATGACAGGAAACCAGTCAGGACTGTAGTAAATAGTCACAAACATATTTTGTTAAAACAACTGATCAGTTTTAATTTAATAGTAATGTACATGTATGGATGCAATGGGAGATTTTTTAAAATTTATGTTAATTTACAATCATTATTTAAATGTTTATATAGGGTTTGTATCATGTAATCTCAAAATTTTTTCTGTGATACATAAAATACCTAGGATAAAATATTGATACATTTTTGTGAATGGGGGTTTCGTGTTACATTAATATCATCAAAGATGATGTGCTTATTATTATAATATTAAATTTTACTAATGCAAATCGATATAAAATAGTATTTATTATTATAGTTGATTTACTAACCTTTATAACAATTCAGCAGGTATCTATACTTAATCTTAGGTTGTCTTTTAGTTTTGTCCATTTTATTTTAGAAATAAAAATTGTGATGTACATATACAAATGACTATACACAGTACATATGTAGTACAATATAGATAGTAATGTGGCTAGATAAAGCCATACAGAGAGTATATCATTAGGATAAGTATGGATATGAACGTGCCATAGTAAAATCTACTCTCTTCATGTTCACATAAATGTACACCAATACTTTCTATGGACCTAAGTAGTTGAGTTGTATCAATTATAGCAGAAGTGAAGAAGATAGCCAGTAATCAGAAGATGAGAAGAGATAGTACTTCTCTCTTGAGATCAATTTATGACCTTTGCAATGAACATTTCTTAAATTGTTCAATCTATATAACTATGAATCACTTTATAAAAAATTTTTTTTATTCTCTAAATTCATGTTAGTAAAGAAGCAATAGATTAGGTCAGACGTATATATCATATATACATAACCTACATACACACACAATATATATATATATTTATATATATATGATAGTCTTTTACCTTAAATCCACGAAAATTCTTTACATAAATCCCACGAAAATTCTAGTTTTAGTTGTCTCTTATGTTGCATAGAGGAGATATGTTGTGAAGAATAAGTTTCTTTTCTAACTGTAAATAGTATAATCTAATGATTACAAAAAGGACAGAAAAATTTCTCACGATCAGGGAAAGATAATGAGCTATAGGAATGTTAAATACTCAATCATAATTGATAATCTTCACTTTTGTAATTGTAATTGCTCAATTTAAGTGAGGTACTCCCCAAAATTATTAAACATAGTATGTATGTACATGTACATTGAATTACTGACTGCGTCAATAGCGTTTAGTAATAGTCTACAACAAAGTCTATTCAATTTAGTGATATGACATAATCTCAATTGTTCAATATAATATGAACTAATTGATCTATCCTGGAGAAGAGAGACAGGCAGACAGACAGAGAGAACATCTCCAACATATTAAGAAATAACTAACACAATAATAAAAAGAGGAATCAGTTACTCCCTAATTGTATATATATTAACCATCCATCTATCTATCCATTATCCATCCTCCATTTAATACACAGTATGAGTAGTCTATAGATATATATGACTAGTCCCTGAGAACAAATTAATAGATTAAAATAAACTATTCTGGGCTGCTTCGTGTAACATTGAGTATTACTGCTTTTCTGATTACTTGATATTAATTAACTGCAGTAAAAGATGAATAGTTCATTACGTTGCATATAATACAGTATGAGAGCTGTCATCACTAAAGTACTTGATTAACAGTTGACTTGATATGAATACTGCTTATACATCTCATTAGTTAAATAAAAATGTCTCAGTATATAGACAAAACGATTTTCAAGTATGCCTTGGTTTATATGAAAGAGTGCTGTACTATATAAATTGTGAGCAAGGGCATTACTATAGAATGTAAATAGGGATATGCCAATACACTTTCTACAAAGGCCTTAGTGTAACTACAATGTAAAATAAATTCCATAGTAGTTAGTGATCAAAACAGTTATGTTGTTAATGCGTTTGGAGATGATACAGCCCAAACATTGATCATTAAA
>NW_024534222.1:0-10000 GCF_016097555.1 Gigantopelta aegis
GCATGAAAAAGATCCTCGTTGTCAACTTAGAAACCCATGTTGGCATGCAGGAATACACCTTAGCATGTTATAGTCATACATTCATAGATATACATTAGATATTTTTGTTAGTGTCACATGAAAACCAAATTGCGTTTTCAAAGTGTCTCATTATATATATTAACAGGTTAACAGGTTAACAGGTTATTGTATAACTTAATTTACTCTTAAATTCAGATCTGGACGAGTGTGTTGAGAAGATGCCATGTGATGTCAATGCGAAATGCACCAATACTCGTGGATCGTATACATGCAGATGTAGTAATGGATTTACTGGAACGGGACACACCTGTCACGGTAATGGGATTATAATTTAAATTACGTCAGATGTCTAAAATGTTGAAAAACTATTACTCTGTTGGTTATTTTGATGCTTCGTAGCATTCTAAAAATATTACCACTGAGTTTTCAAATTAGTGAATCATTCACATTAGATATCAAAAGTTGCACCAGACTACTCCTAAGTGATAGTTGATTAATGGAAACAACATTTCGACTTTAAATGGCTTATGATTAATTCAATCATAATACCATCATTGTAATAAACGTAATAAAATATGTCACTTACGTCACACTAAACCTGATGAATTGAAAATAATGAGTGTCAGTGTAACAAAGATTCCTTCTTTTCTATTTATCTCAGATGTAAACGAGTGTCGGACTGGAACGTATCCATGTGACACCAATGCAGATTGCAAAAATACAGTTGGATCTTATACATGTACTTGCCGAAGTGGATATTCTGGAGACTTGTACAGGCAAGTAAAATTTATTTTAATTCCAAATACTGGGCAGTTTTAAATACCGGCATCCTTCTTTTAGTATAGTGCATAGAATAATTATACCTTAGATAGTATGTGTTGTGAAAATAACATATGTGAATACGGTAACATGAATGAACTGTAATTTCGATTTAACAGTCTTTGCCAGAATGGCATGACGCGGTATTAGAACATTGTTGAAATAACATCCAATATACACTCGATTAGTGCCGTTTATTGTAATGACCCCACCTAATGCATGGAATACATTTAAAGGGACATTCCTGAGTTTGCTGCAATTTTAAAGATGTTATCGACTAACAGACTTTTTAACGATTGTAATTTCATATCAAACATATTTTCCTGCATAACATATTAGTGGTTGTATATTAAAAGTGTTTCTGGTCGTCCTAATATTTGTACTAGGTTAAATTTCATTTTATTTTCTAAAGTATATTTTTTCGTACGTACAAAATTATTTAGAGACAATATCCAGTTTGGGCTTCTTACATATATTAAGACGACCAGAAACACATTGAATATACAGATACTGATATTCTAAACAAGAAACAATATTTAATATGTAAGTTTAATCGTAGAAATATTTTATTAGTCGGAAATATCTTACAATGTAGTAAACTCAGGAATGTCCCTTTAAATTAATTCATTATTAGTGTTACAACTTATTATGGTAGTAATAAATAGGCATTTCTACGTTGTTTAGTACATCCATAAAAATACGTTAACAGTGATATTTGGACATCAATCGTAATAATTATTAATGGTGTTTATGATTTTATTTTACTAATTGACGAGGTACCTATATAGTATAAATTATTCTTACTTACATATCCATTTCGCTAAGTTTCTAACGCATAGTTCTTTATTACTTAGGCATAAACGCCAGTGTTCATTTAGAGTTACTTCCTTGTTTTGACAGCGACCGCCATGTTTACTAGCTGACCTTTTGGGATGGGTCAAGGCAGCGTTAAGCAAAATGGTTATAAATAGAATTTATGAACTTTGACCATCAGTAGACTTAATCGAATGATACAACTATACGAAAAAACGTTTAGATTTAATATTAGCGATGGATTAGAAAATTCATGTAATTTATCAGACTTATTTTATCGTTGAGATTGTATTGTCATCAACTGTAGAAATATAAATGGTTCCGTTACTGTGTTGTTTTAAATAATCACTTGTGCTCAGTGCAAACTATTAAGCAACGCGAATAGCAAAATGTATTGTAGTTCGAATGTTAACCCATTTTTAGCTGCATTTGCAGTTGTTAATTTAAAAATAAATTATTTAAAAGTACTGACGTTCTGACATGGGACGGTCCAGAATGAAATGTTAACATTGTGCGTCCGAGTTGTAAATGATACTTTTTTTCAAATGTTAAACAAACCCTTTGTAAATAGGAAGGCAGCCGATGAGATATTTTAAGATTCCTTGTATAAAAATACAACTGTTTCAGCTTGACTGCCTCCTGGAATATTGTATTTACTATTTATTATTTTCATTTATTTTGTTCTTCCGTTTATGTATTATCGACTGGTGGCAGTGCAGATTGCAGCATCTGATCTTATTAAATCGGGTGGTGGTAGGTGAAATACAAAAATACCGTTGGATTCCTGATACATAACTATCACTTTTCCTTTCAGACTGCCTCCTGAGATATATTGCATTTTGCTATCGTAATTGTTCATTTCTTGCTCTGTTTTTTTTTTTTAGCTCGATCAGTTTCCATGCTTTTTCTTAAATTATCATTGACCAAGTGACGTCATGTGGTATAGTAAATTTAATATAATAGCAAATGACGTCATGTTGCTGGCACTTGTGTCCCGATCGACCCAACCGACATTTGTACGTGCCTGAAGCGACAGTGGATATAGGCACGTAAATAGAGTTTTGGTTGGTTGGTTGCTGATACTCTGGTTTCAGTCGTGACAGGAAATGTTTCATTTAACGACACACTCAACACATTTTATTTACAGTTATACGGCATCAGTAGACGTGACAGTCAGTTGGCTAAATTTAGACAACAAACTAATAAAATAAATATACCAGCAATTTTTTTTTCATATTTAACTGTACACAATAGAAACAAATATAATTTATTATTTTTAAAGATAAGAGTAATTACAAATAAATCTTTGCAAAAAAGCCCATTTATTTAAATCATCCAAGAGAAATTAATCTTGATATTAGATTTAATTAATTTAATCACATCTGCTGTCGCTCACTTGTCAAAGAGGGATCTACTTCAATAGAATGAGAACTGTAATTTGTTTTATCATAACAACAGACACGATATTTGAATAAAATATGTTTTTATTATTTACAAAAACTGCTTTGTTGATTAATTTTATTGAATCACTATTTATATATGAGAGAAGAAGTATCCTGTACGGCCGTTACAATATGTTTCATTGATTGATTGATTGATTGATTGATTGATTGATTGATTCATTGATTCATTCATTCATTCATTCATCCAGTGTTTTGTATAATCTGGTACTAATAAGATAAATCATATGTGCGCTGAGGTAGAAAAGAATATAATTGATATTATATAAAGTCCAGATATACTACTAATGATTATTAATACATTCATTTTTTTGTTTTGATTACTACTGATCTCAGATATAAACGAGTGTGAGACTGGAACGTATCCATGTGGCACCAATGCAGTCTGTGGAAATACAGTTGGATCTTACACATGTGCTTGCGAAGTTGGATTTTCCGGAGATGGACACACCTATACAGGTAAGTAAAATTGTGAATCTACAAGTATGCAAACTGTCATTCATGAGCGAAGGCATTTGTTCATTAGTTATTAACAGCAATAAAGAGGCAGAATTGGCTCTACTAATCTGAACAACAAAACCGATATCACAATCAAGACCGTATCTCTGCACAATACAGAGTCGAATGAGGATTTGAGATTGATTCCATGAATCTCTATTCGGTGCCTCGTCTATAGGAGGATAGCCACTCCCGAGGAGATCCTTTTCTGGACGATATATCCTTCTTGCACTGCCCAAAATAAGACTGACATTCCCACAATAGTTTACCAAATCAAACTTGCACTGGACAGTTAAAGGCTGTTTTTTATATTTGGTAATTTTGAAATATAACCTTAACGAGGAAAATCACTATATTTATCCATTAGTGTAACAGCATTTGATTTGTTCCAAAATAGACGATAAACAGCTGTATGGTTCAGGACAATGGCATTTTATTCAACATCTTACATAGAGTATATTTAAAACCCTGAAACAATCAAAACATTAAATTAAATTGAAATCCGCCCTTTGATGTTTCAAGCGTCAACAGTCCATACATACCAACTCCAATGGCTGAGAGCTAGAAATACTCACAAGCGGTGCTCTGGCGTCGGTAGGAGACTTCCATCTGAGACATCTATCACATCCTCTAATCCAATCTTCTACGTCCTGACTCATACCTGGCCAGTAAAACCGGCCTCGTAGAAGGGATAAGGTCCTCCCTTTTCTTGGATGTCCAATGTCAGTATGCAGACCTTTCAAAGCATCACCTACATAGGCAGCTGGAAGTACCAGTTGATACGGCTCCTGACTATCAACTTTCACCTTTCTGTGTAGAACTCCTTGCAGAAGTACACAGTTGTCAAAACTCCGATGCAAAGAAGAATTGACTGGTGAGTGGGGATAATCCTGATGACTGGGTTTCTTCTTAAGTCGAACCCTTTCTACCCAAGGCCTCAAAACATCATCTGAATGCTGAGCCATCCTCCAATCTCGATCCTTCATTCCCTGGAGATCATATTCTTGAAGGTTATCAACCACGGTATCTGCTGAAAGGCAAAGAGATTGGACAAATGGTTGAGTGTACAAAACATTGCAAATGGCTCTAACAGTCTCTGAACCAATCTTGGTGCACTTCTGTTCACAGGCTTGTATTTCAGGCAATCTGGACAACCCATCAGCATCTGCGTTGTTGAGACCAGACCTGTAAACAATGTCAAAGTTATATGCAGCAAGAGCTGCCAGCCAGCGGTGTTATGTGGCGTCAAGTTTAGCAGAAGTAAGGATATACGTCAAAGGATTATTATCAGTATAAACAGTAAACGTATTACCATACAGATAATCGTGAAATATTTCAGTCACCGCCCATTTCAACGCAAGAAACTCCAGGCGATGAGCTGAATAATTTCCCTCTGACTTACTTAATCCTCTGCTAGCATAGCTGACAACCATCTGCAGTCCATTCTGCTCCTGATATAAAACAGCTCCCAAACCATGGATACTGGCATCTGTATGTAACTCAAAGGGTTTACTATAAGCAGCATATCCAAGAACAGGTGGTGAAGATAAAAGATCTTTTAATTTATGAAAAGATTCTCCCTGGCGATGTCCCCATTCCCAAGGTCTATCAGATGTTTTGATATTTCGCTTGGATTTGGTTGAAGGCATTAATGCGTTTAAAGGTTTAGCTATTTTAGCAAAGTCTTTAACGAACTTACGATAATACCCCGCAAATCCAAGGAACTGTCTAACCTCGTTCGGATTCTTTGGAGTGGGCCAGTCTTAAATCTTCTGAATCCTTTCACCATCTGCTTCTATACCATATTCTGAGACAACGTGACCTAAGAATTTGATTCTTGTCTTGAAGAACGAACACTTCTTCGGGGTCAGCTTCATTCGTGTTTCTCTGATCCTCAGAAATACCTGTTCAAGTCTTTCAAGATGTTCTTCATATGTATCTGAAAACATAATTATATCATCAAGATATATTAAACAAACTTTCAGATGAAGACCATCGAAACACTCGTTCACTCGTAGCAGGACTGTTACAGAGACCAAAAGGCATACAATTGTACTCGTAAAATCCCAGTGGACTTACGGAAAATGCTATTCTTTCCTTGTGTGACTCTTCAATTTCAACTTGGTGGTACCCACTCTTCATATCGAGGGTGCTGTAGTACTTTGAACCTGAGAGCGCATCAACGATTTCCTCAATACGTGGGATAGAATATGAGTCCTTAATCGTCAGTCTATTGAGCTGCCTGTAGTCTACACACATGCGAAGCTTACCATCCTTCTTCCGCACCAGAACAATATTGGATGACCAGGGTGAAAAAGACCTACGAATTACTCCAATTGCCAACAACTGCTGGAGGTTATCTCTTACCTCTTGGTACATCGCTGGTGGAATCCTCCTGTGTCGTTGTTTGAATGGTTGTTCATCGCTGAGATCAATCCTGTGTGTGACGGCTGTTGTATGTCCTATGTCATCATCACCAGTTGAAAATATATCCTGGAACTGAGAAATAATATCCTTACCTCTCTCAAGTTCTTCCTTTGTCACGGCTTCCTCATCGAACTCGATCTTACCAAGAAGAGGTTCAGACTGGTCAGAAACTGACACCTTATCTGGAATCTCCTCCACTGTTACTGCCTGAAGTTCACATAAGAGAGCTCGAGGTGGAATACTTATGGTACGAGTGGTAATATTAGATATATGAACATCAACATACATCTTACCTTGACAGCTGTAATTGACAATTGTAGGAACAATGTCAATGTCCTCTAGTATAACAGAACCTTTGGTAGGTTGAATCAAGGCACATGTAGACCTATACATAACTGGCTTGTCTACATACCCTTGTACAACTACCTCACTGTTAGCCGGAATCAACAGGCGTTTTGATGTCGCACTTCTTACTTAGCTAACGAAAAATGTTGTTTGGATAATTCCTTATCCTGCAACAGCATGCAACGGAAAGCCAGATACCATGGTGTATGGATATCTGCTTCCTGAAGAAAACGACGACCATGTTTTGATTTACACTCACTCATGAATGCTGACAAAACATTAGTTCCCAGAAGAAGTGGCACCTGAGAGTTATAGGAACTATCAGGGACAACTAATAAAAGACAGAGCTGTTTCCCAGAAGAACTAGCTCCTGTTGCCTGTAATTCTACCTCAATATAACCATGATATGGTAACTGCTGTCCATCCGCACATTCTATCTTTAAAATAACATCAAGCGGATGCATCACTATATCAGACAGGTTATTCTTGTAAAAACTTTCTGCAAAAGTAGATACTGTTGAGCCAGTGTCCAACAAAGCTTTAGTGGAAATATTATTAATAATAATATCACTTTCGTTTGCACTTCCCACTAAATGGGTACTATCCTATTGCATAAAGATGATAGGGCATCTCGGTCTGGAATCTACGGGTAGCCCCTCCCCATAGATTGCTTCCTGTTTAAAGCATGTCGTCGATAATGATCAAGTCTTACCCGACATCCATATTTGAGATGACCTACTTGTCCACATCTGAAGCAAACGGGTTCATCTCTAGGTTGATAACGTTCATTCAGTTGCTGTCGTTGTTGAAATCAATCACCTCGTTGTTGTGGAAGTATACCATCTCCTCGTGGCTGCTGAGGTCCATGCAGTCCATGGGTATTCTGTTGGGTTCGTGATGGTATTGTCGTTTCGTGTCTGGACTTCTTCAGCTCAGCAACATCTGCAGTTAACTGTTGAAGTAAACCTCTGACTTCTTTAAGTTCAGAATCAGTATGTACTGCAGCTTTACTTACAGTTAAAGCCTTAACTGGGTGCCTCTCTAGCATATCTGCTTCCATTCTCCTGAGTGCCCTCAGCAAATCGCTAAAACCACCATCTTGATCGAAGATGTATGCAGACTTGTCTCGTAGATCGTTCCTAAGTCCGGACCACAGCTGAGTGCGTAACATGTCATCCTTTGCTTCAGCTGCGATGTTACTCTGCGCTGATGCTCGGTTCAACAACTCTTCCAGTCTACACGCCCATGAAGTGACATCTTCGCGTTCCTCTTGACGAGCACTATAAAATACTGATAGCAGACTGTGTCCTCTAACTACAGTACCAAACATACATTCTAGCTTTGAAACCAACTGACTAACATCGCAGTCGGGACCCACACACATAGCAGCAGTAGCTGCCTTACCACGTAAGGACTGCTGTACCGCCTTCAACAATACCTGGAAAGAAACAGACTTGTCTTTCAATAAGCAGTTATAATGATATTTCCAAACATCAAAAGAAGGAGTTCCCGTGAGAAGATATCGGACAGTGATCACGCCAGTTCTCGTAAGAAGATATCGTACGGCAATATAAGCTTGTTATGCTGGAACATAAACGATAGATTAGATTACAAGTTGTCAAGGCTTTTCAACTCAACTCGCGATGAGAGTAGACGTGGTTAGCTGCGCTCTTGACTTACCCCCCCCCCCCCACCTGGGGGGACTGCTCGCCAGTTTTGGAAAGCTGAGTGAGTATTGCGTCACACACACCGGGTCACGGGCTTCCGTGACCTTGGTGTACGGGGACGCGATCTCACCGACAAGGAATCGGAAGTGGAGGAAGAGGAAACCTGCGCCAGGAGCGGCACGGGGGGGGATCCAAGCTGGCGGCTCAACCGCCAGTGGCGGTCCCTTCTGCGACGCCGCCCCCAGTCCAACCTGAGACGACGCGACCAGCCCCAAGGGAACCGTCGGCCACCGAACTGGACGAGCTCAACACTGCGGTGTGTGAGACGCCCAACGACCCTCCATCACCGACCGTCACATGGCCCAGGAAGAACTGGCCGGTATCTCCGGTACAGCCAGTCGCCTCGCCATCGGCCCGATCGACCACCGTTGGAGTAAAAAGGAAGGCAACATCACCGACCGACCGGCCAGCCAAGGCCGAGAGACCAGCCCCGGTAGTCGCTCCCCCTGAAGAGTCCGAATGGACTGTCGCTGTGAACGGACTTAATAAACAACTTCACCAGTACATGCAGGGGGACACGACTAACCCGACGCAGCTACGAGGCAGCCACCTCAACACAGACTGGAGATCCCTGGAGGACAGCAGCAAATACGAACTCCACAAGAAGATGTTTGGAACTCATGACACCGTAGTCGTGACGCACCAGAGGGACAAGACCTACCGCCAAGTCATACTTCCGGCCAAGTTGGACAACAAGAACATCCACAAGATGATCCGGGCGGTCTGCGGCCCCGACTACGGTGCTGTAGTGCGTACTTTGCTACGACGCCAACATCTCCTGCCTCTACTCCGGGAATCTTCAGGCTCGCCAAAGTAGACGCCAACCTCCTTTTTCTTTTTTTGGGCTTAGTTGGACTTTAAAAAAATTCGGCCGCACTTTACTTTGGTGCCCGATCAATTGCTCAAATCACCTTAAAACCTTTTAGGCCGAGCAGTCAAAAACGTTTGGTTTTAAATTCTTAGTCCGGACATGTGTAGAAGTGTAGAATGTCGTTAGGATTTTAGGACTTAGGTCTTTGACCGACCACTAAATTTTTTATTCCAAATTCCGCCCACCTCAAACGTACCCCTCCCACCTCCTGGCCCGGACTTAGTCACTGGCGAAAGTCAGAGATTAAGCCCGTGACAGGCGTGCGTGAAACCTTCGTGGTATATACGCACGTGTAAAACTTTTACTCACTCACTCAAAAGAAGTATCAAACAGTTTATCACCTGAAAAGAAAGGTAATTTAGGTGGTTGATTTAATGTAACAAATGTTGGAAAACTAGCAGGGCCAGGCTTTGTCCCATGTTCTTCCTCCACTCCACTAAGTCTTCAGCACTATCTGCTTGAGGCCAAGCATACAATTTCTGAAATGCTGAAACAAGTTGTGTTATGTCTTCTTTAGTGGGTTTATCCATGATGAAATAAAATAAAAAATAAAATAAACAAAATATCTAAAAATTTACAAATTATATACAAAGGTAGTATACCATATCAGCATGAAGAGTAACAATTACACATGACAATTTGCAATTTGGTACATGCTGAAACCAAATTATGAATCAAATATTTCTTGGAAAACATCCCCAAAATCAGGAACTTCCACTGAAAAATACATTTACGTAGCATTCATTATGAAACTGTTAGTACTGCATGTGAAAACAACCTAGCTAAAAAGAGAAGAATGAAATAAAGAACTAAGTGAATAATAAGAAATATCAACCAGGAACCGTAATCAACAACTGAACTACATATACTGTATGACAATACCAATTCGATCAATATAATTAATATATGAGATTACATGACTAAGTTCTTTACTTCTTTTAGTTTAATATTTAACTTTAAGTTTAACTAATTTATCATTACTCCCTTTGAACAGTCTCAAACATTCATTCAGTTTGCAC
>NW_024534222.1:15000-23701 GCF_016097555.1 Gigantopelta aegis
GTGTATGTATATGTAAGCATACGTGTATGTGTATTGTGTATGTGTATTGTGTATGTGTATATGCATTTGGATATATGTTTATTGCAATTCTTGTTGAAATCATTGGTCTTAAGGTGCTGCATCCCCATTCTTGTACCCGACTCACCCCATGCGCGAACATGTATAAGATGATCGCACCAACGTATCTCTCATTCACAACCAACTAACCATTGTCGTGGGCAGACAACACAGATCGCTGAGACGTGTGCACAAGACATTTCTGATGTTAATACACTGGTGGCACTAAATCTGCGCACCTAAGCATTTGTGTTATATTTTAAAGGCAAAATCAATCTTTAAAAATATTTGTCTTAACACCACAATACAACGGAAGAATAAAAGTGTTACTACTGAAAGTTAAAAGTTAAAACATAAATGCAAACTCAAGTAATGAGCGTATTTTAGTGGCACCCTCTATATTTAATGGCCTGCGCAGCAACCACTAAAACAACACTTCTGTCTCAACTGTTCACAGAAACAACAAACAGATAATAGATCTGTGACGGTACATGCTCTTAATTTCTTTTCGCCTGTGGCGATATTAATTGTTTTAGAAGGCCGTGTGCAGTTCCATTATGCACTTAGCCCAGATGGGCAACTTGTTACGTGATACCGTTGCGCGACGGTCATCGAGCTTTTCTAATACACACCCAGCCCAGGTGCGGAGCCATGTGGCCAGTAGTTACGTAATACCTCCGCGAGTGCGGTTTTTACAACCGTGATTGGCGACTTGGCGTCATTGAGTCTGGCGATCTAAGAGAAACATATGCCATCTTGGTCGCTGTGGAAATTCAGATGATATTTGAGGTACCGTCTTGTACCCCCAGGCGATATTCGCTGTCTCCGAGAGTGTTGAATAAATAGCCAGGGTTTAGATATATCTGGGAGAACTAGGAAGGCTCCAGGGGATCACGGACGTCGTCCACTGAACGATCTATATTAGTTCAGACGGGACTTTGGTAAATATATATTTTCTGCTCTGTGTATAACCTTGATGTGATTGATGTGACTTTAAATATTTTAATACTGTATTATACCAATATTATTTAGACGGTGCTGCCGGTCATCTGACGCAGTATTCTGTAGGCTCACCGTTCTGATATATATATATATATATATATATATATAAAGCTTAGCCAGTCATCCTAGAGGACCTAGGTAAACTGTAGGTTATTGTCTTTATTGTGATAGGTACCAGTATTAATTCTGTATTACAAGGTTATTGAATGAGTAGTTAGGGTTAATTAAAAATTAACCAGTTAGGAATAGTGTTGTAATTCCTTTATTAATTAAGTTCCCCTGGAAGCGTTTCTCCATTATCACACGTGTGTGTGTGTTAGCGTTTCTCAATTATCAAACGTGTGGGTGTTGTGTCACGGTGAAATGATTAGCATATTGTGTAAACTAGACACCTAGCGATTAACTAATTAAGTGATCAGTTCTGGGTTCTTATTATTATTGTTATTAATTAACTACTGCGGCAGTACATTTGTCAGCGTAGGTTAATACAGATTCCAAAGGGTATTGTGTTTTGTTGTGTTTTCTAGTGAACTAAACGTGATATAATAATATATACTTGTATAAGATCTTATCTCTGATCATACCTAGAGACGAGCCACAGCGGGTATAACTGCCTGTTACAGATAGATCTAATAGATATACAGTTAGGAGAGATATTTGGACAATCGTGTTTTATTCAGTTACGGGTATTATAGAATCCCCGTGACAAGATCTGACTTTTCAGACAACACACACTTCATATGATAGTTTATTTCAGGTTAATTTAGATTACGCAAATAAGATAAAAACAAATGGTGTACCATGCTCCTTAGTTTGGGTAAATCAAAATGACATTATAAAAAGCCAATATCAAAATGCATGATCATTGTTCAACAAAAGTTGTAAGTTATTAACTGTGTAAATGAGCACACATAGTGTTTTAATTAACCATGTAGGACAGTGGTAATTATGAACGAGACTATAGTTAAATATAGGCCATGGACTCAAATTTAGCCTGGGCAGCAATATTAGTTGTGTTGTTTCATTCGGAATGAAATTCAAAGTATGCTTGGATGTTTCTGTTAACAGATAAAATAAGACATTTATTTCATTTATGGATTCATACGGTATGTAAACTTGTGAAAGTTGATATACAATAGTGGTAACATACACGTGTTGACAGGTGATACCAACACACGTTGATCGAGACTGGCAAAGGTGTGTCGTAAATGCATTTATTAGCGTTTTATTCAATGAAATTGTTATCTATCAGTTTTATGCATATATCCACAATCAAGATGTGTTGTTTGGACTATTGTTTTATTAATTCAGTTAACGTTGTAAGTTTATTTACAAACATAACACTTATTTTAAGATGTAGTGTAAGATAATTAATATGCACAGACTTTTATCCCATGCTGACTTAAGTGACATAGGTGTACTCATCGAAATATGTTGCAGGGACAACGATTCATGATAACTGTTCGAGAACTATCAATAATCCAATCCTGATTCATTAAATTCAGATATCAACGAGTGTACAGAAAAGAAACCATGCGATCAGAATGCAAACTGCACTAACACAGCTGGGTCATATACATGCACTTGCCAAACTGGATATTCTGGAGATGGACACAATTGTACAGGTAATGAAACCACGTTAGCTTAACGTATAGCAGTGTTACGTAGTAGTATTACATATTCAATCATGCACATAATTACACTAATGATACTACTTGTGTTCAAAAGGATAAACATATGTCTTCTGTTCATAATGTTTAACCATGTTTCTTAATGTTTTCTGATGTGAACGAGTTTCTCCACGAGAATTCATGTGATGTTAATGCAAACTGCAACAACACAGATGGATCATACATATGTACTTGCCGAAGTGGATATTCTGGAGATGGAAAAAATTGTACAGGTAATTAATATTGATTAAAATATATGTATTTCGTTTCAAAATAAATACATCCAAAAGTTTTTGTCATTTACGAATCACATCAAGAGAGGGTCCTTAGATGCAAACTATTATATCTGTATCACATGTTGATTGAAAATGACCAAGCTAAATGCAAAGGATTGATAAGTCTGCGTGTTCACAGAATAATATTTTTCATATGATCTATTTTCCTGCCACTAATAATTGAATTCACTTCCGCTGTTTCAACAAATACCTGTTTATAACAAACATCATGCGTTGTGATTGACAACCATTCCATTTTATTGTGCTTAGGAAACCACAACATGATATTATTTTATTACTTTGAACATTGCACATGAACGCTGTCTGGTATTTCAAATGACTGCTGTATATATATATATAGTATATATAATATATATATATATATATATATATATATATATATATATATATATATATATATATATATATATATATATAATATATATATATATATATGCTATCTTGAGCATGACGTTTAATATAGAATGTTCACTCATTTTGTACCTTTCGTTTAGTTTGAAAATGAGTTCATGTGTTAAGAGAGAAATAAAATTCCTGTTGATTCAAAGACACTATCTGGCATACTTGAATGTTATATTATAGTGCCTTCAACCTTTGATGTTAGTTAAATCCTCACATGCATATGATAAATTTAATTTAAGATGTGAATGAGTGTCTTGAACAGAATTCATGTGGTACGAATGCTAACTGCTTCAACACACACGGATCATATACATGCGCTTGCCGAAGTGGCTTTTCCGGAGATGGAAAAACGTGTTCAGGTAATTGAAAACTTTAATATTGACATCTTAGCTTAAACGTTACTGTTAATGCCGTTTGTAAGTGAGAAAACAATATGATTATAGTTAAAATAGCCCTATACATATGAATATAGTAATCGTTGAACCACAGAATCTCCCCCCCCTCCTCTCTCTCTCTCCTCTCCTCTCTCTCTCTCTCTCTCTCCTCTCCCCTCCTCTCCTCTCTCTCTCTCTCTCTCTCGTCCTCTCTCTCTCCTCTCTCTCAATAGGATCTCTCTCTCTCTCTCTCTCATCTCATCCCTCTCCTCTCTCTCTCTCTCTCTCTCTCTCTCACAAAAACATCCCCAATACAGCTACAGTTTTAATAATCCCTTGCGTATTCTGTATGGTTAACTACGTTGAAGAAACATACAAGTCCTGTTGTCTTCTTCTAAGTGATGCTTAACACAGCTACGTATAAATCAAGTAGTATCTTTTAAATACTGTACCACACTTCGTTTGTTTTCCCAATGACATAATTTGAGGTACATCTGTATAACTCCACACTTTTTAAACCCCACCTCTCACTGAGCCCAACATCCTTATCGCGTCACACAGCATCCTTTATTGTGGAATGGCTTAGGATAATGATCATGACTTGCTGGTCCAAAACACCACATTTGACACAACTGTAATTAAGGACAGTACACATTTGTAGAGGGCGCTACCTAATTTTAGAGGTCAATGTCACGGTCAGGTCAAAATCAAAGTTTATACAATATCCTGAAAAGCTGTTTCAAATAATACATTAGTTAAATTATTTACGTTTAAGAGGCGACTCCCCCAATTTAAGTGTCAAGTTCAAAGATCAAATTAAAATGGTTTCAAGAAAATTTAATGCAGAAAAGAGCGCTAAATATCCCATAATTAAACTAGTACTTTGATTGCTTAACTGTGATGTCTATGACTGGTTTTTGGGGGGCGAATGAATTAATTTTGAATTACTCTCAGCTAAAGAATGCAACATCATTTAAATTCAAGATGACCACAACATCAATAAAATTGTAATGTATCGCACTATACGTTAATTAGGGCAAGATTTTGATGTTAGTGATAACGTTTTAAGTGTCAAGGAAATCATCATTTAAATTCAACAAGTGACTATATCTTACATTCTGCACTACCATCCCCCAACCCCACCCACCACACAAAAACATACAAAAAACAATAACCAACAAAACAACAACAACAACAACAATAAAAAACGATTTACTTTAAATACAAGAAATTCAATTCTCGCTTTCACTTGGCAATTTGGCAATACTGACACTTTTGTTTCTTGGATTGAATCGAATACGGCTATCGCAATGACTACCATAACAAAACAATGATCACATTATACGTTTTTCATCACCCAAGATAATCCTTTTGAAACCAACTGCTACGTTTTAAGGTGCACTAAAACATATTTTAAATATCTACAAGTACAGCTGCATGACAATGCCAACTTTGCTGTGATAAAAATGTGGATATGCGTGCAAATCACAAGTGACTGATGTTTAATTTTCACAATTTTGTCGACCAACACCATTTGTCTCAGAAATTTGTAATTCATTTGAACCAACATTTCTCGCCGTAAGATGCAATTTATCCACAAATAACAACAACAGGTACTTTATTTTGAAAACACACAATCCAATACGCAATGGCTTTATGACGTAAACAATAGCATTTTAACTATATGTTGAACTTCTTCACCTTCATCCTCCTCACAACACTGTATAAGAGTGATTCTTAGTGCTAAACACAACTACAACTGAGCTTTTAACATCCACATTTTGTATTAAAAAAGGAACTTTTTGTCGAAAAGCCACAATGAATTAGTTGCATGATTTCAGAGAATTGCAATGAACCATAGGGAAACGGCAAAGCTAATTACATGATTGCATCTCATTTGCTGACTTATGTCCTTTCAGACTGTGATCTTGCTGCTATATTATTAAGGGTCGCAAAAGCAATAGTTATAAAAACTGTGAATTTGTTTTTTTAATTTGTTAACTTGTTTATTTAAATGCTGGTATGAATAAATAATCAGAAAAGCACATGAATTTATTCCCCCAATGCAAATGCTACAGACTCTGGGCTGTGGCACTCTCTGAATTCATGCAACTAAATTCGATGCAGATATGTAACCAAACTGGGTATTGTATGTTTTTAAGGTGACGTTCTTTTCTATGTGTGTACATTGCTAGGCCACTTATCATTGGTGGTGTATTTTCAAAATTGAATACGTTTGGGGCAGCAACCTTTTGTTGTAATTTATATCCTATGTTAGGTAGTATTATAGGTATATACATAATAACTGCACTGTTATTGTGAATAAAGTTGATGTTGGACAAATTACATTGTTGGTGAGATCATTAGTCTGTCTGAATGAAATGCAAAAATCGTGCTTACAGATCAACCACTGCTACAGTGCTGACAATCTTGAATTTAAATCACGTTCCTATGTCTTGATTAGCTGGGGTACTTCAAAATGAATTATATTACCCTAAATCCCAGTCACAGGCGACAGTTTTGATTGCAAGTATCATATATATTGCCGGTTCAAATGCCAAACAGGTGCCATGTTTCTACTCCTCGTCTCCTCAATCAGCACCTTTCAAAGATGCAAAAAAAACCATAAAGTACAATTGTTAGTACCGAACTGTAAGATTCAGTACCCTGCCACCTGACTAAACATTTCTTTGGGTGACATTTTGGTGGCCATCTAGTTAGCAAGAGCTTATTATAAATTCAATGTATTGCTACTAAAGTTCAAACACATTTTGGGTTTGTGAGAAATAGCAATTTATTTGTTTTGGCAGCCAATGTCAGATAGTTTTAATTTGATCTTGATCTTGGAACGACCTTGATTTTAAAACGTGGGCAGCCTTATTTCAGATATTCTTTATATTAAAATATAATTGTGTCCCTTTTAGTGTTTTAAAAGAATCTTTCCTGACAATGTCTACATTTAATATTTAACACCGACTTGGCATTGACCTAAACAATTGGGTAGCACCCTCTCAAAACAAGTGTATGGTCATAATTAATAACTATGCCAAATGTGGTGCTGTGGTCCATTTAGGTGTACTATTAGGTGCGTGGTATATGTCAGTTCCTGCATAAACTTACTTATGGTATGCATTGTTATTTGCACTTTCGATGTTTTGAATGATTACAGTCTAGACTATCGGCTAGATAATAATCATGCATACCACTCGCAAGTTTATGCACTAATTTTAACACGTGTTTTACGCGACCGAAATAACCCCCACCCCACCCGAATACCCCTCCCAAAACAAAACAAACAACGACAATGACAACCACAACAAAACCCAACAGAAAATGAGAAGAGAGACACACACTATAACATTATTATTATTTCTTCCAGCATGTGTAGAGAATGTTAGATACGGTCTTAATTGCAGAAAGTTATGTAAGGATCGCAAATGTTCGCGTAGAAATTCATCCTGCAGCTCATCGACTGGTACCTATGATAAAGGATGTCAAGTTGGATGGAATGCATCTGACTGTACACACGGTATGTGTTTAGCATGTCGTAATTATTGTTTGTAAATGCAAAACAAATAGAAATTTTCTGACAACTACAAGTAGGGTTAGACATTACAAAAGACAGAAAAAGAAGACAATTGACGCAGCCATATTGACATGTTTGTAAATATGTTCCTTTTCCAAAGATGATATCTTTTTCAAATGGATGTGAAAGTACACTATATAGCCAAGTTGATATACAAAAACCCAACCAACAACAGCAATTCCACAACAACAACAGCAACAAACAAATAAACAAAAGAATAATAATAATAATTATAGTAATGAACTCCAGGCATGACAGAAGCCAGTAGACATGGGGGTGGGGGACGCTGACCGATTTTGAGGGCGAATAGCAAAGTTTCTAGGAGGGATCGGTGATATGCTCCCGTAAAATTGTAAAAACTAGATGTCCTTAAATGTCCTACATTATACAAGTACAATTCATCTCTACCTTAAGATTTACTATCAATAATATTTTCGAGTAAGAATTATTGCCAACCCCTCTGTTCCGCAGTGCCTGAATACTAAAACCCCACACAGATTGTTTCAGAATGAGTATAGAACATCGAAAATACTGAATCTTTAATTATCAACATACTAAATTCTAGATCGTTCTGTGTACAAATTATTAATTAACATTTTGTCACGGGGATTCTATAATTCCCGTAACTGAATAAAACACGATTATCAAAATATCTCTCCTAACTGTATATCTATTAGATCTCTCTGTAACAGGCGGTTAAACCCTAGTATGGCTCGTCTCTAGGTATGATCAGAGATACGATCTTATATAAAGTATATATTATTATAGCACGTTTAGCTCACTAGAAACACAACAAAACACAATACACTTTGGAATCTGTATTAATCTACGCTGACAAATGTACAGCCGTAGTAGTTAATTAACAACAACAATAATAACAACCCAGAACTGATCACTTAATTAGTTAATTTCTAGGTGTCTATTTTACACAATATGCGAATCAACTTCACCGTACACCACACCCCACGTGTGATAATTGTGATAGATTGAGAAACGCTTCCAGGAGAAGTCCATTAATAAAGGAATTACAACACCATTCCTAACTGGTTAATTTTAATTAACCACTGACGACTCGTTCAGTAAACGTGTGATAAAGTTAGGAACGTTTTCCAGGGGAACTTACTTAAAAAGGAATTAAGCTCTAGTACTACGGGTTAATTTTAATACCCCTAAAATACCATTCAGTTAACTTGAAACAGACTTAATACTGTACTATCACAATAAAGACAATAACCTACAGTTTACTAGGTCCGTAGGATAATGGCTAGCTTTATATTACAATTAATCGATAATGTTGAACCAAAGTCTACGATT
>NW_024534223.1:0-24669 GCF_016097555.1 Gigantopelta aegis
AACTTTATAATTAATTTTTTGATCAGCTCAAAAAATACAGTTAAAATTGAAAAGGTCAATGCAGTTTGAGTTTTTCATAGATGACGTATAGCAAAGAAGTCAGGAAAGCAACCTAGAAGAAGTCCAAGACAGGGAACAAGTAGAATCATCCATGGTGCTGCTAGAAATTATGGAATTAGCTCCAGTGATCGCATGATCATCTCTCAGAGAAAACATACTAAAGTACGGTACTGGCGGGACAACAGTTCTACACCACCCCCCCCCCCATCCTGAAGAAAGAGAGATTGTCTTTCTCTTATTGCACTGGGGAAATGGGAATTTTGGGTTAACAAAAGATCTAGTAGATATAATAAGATGGTTTTTTTTTTTTTAAGAATGGGCGATTAGGATGTGATGAATGAGATTAGTATGTAACAGATGGTACCATTACTGGTGTGCTGGTTCAAGAGAATGCTAACTAGCAGACAACAATTTCTTTGCCAGTCTGTAAAAAAAGGGAGCAACATCTAATCAATAACACAGCTACTGCATGTCATAATTATAATTATGTAACACGCTAAATAATACTTGTATTCACATTTTACACATTATATTATATTATGGGAATATATTATTAGTATATACTTTTATAATCTCAACATCCATTTAGAGTTTAATCACCAGAAAATAATTTGAAACCTTCTCAATAGTAATTACCCAAAGCCAAAAATAAAAAGTTTTTAACTAATGTCCGGAAACCACGCCCTCGGGAGTTTTAGAGTAGAGTGGCTTCCAAGCTGTATTGACTCTAACTACGAAGGAAGAATTACTGAGATTTTATATCAGTATAGTATAATATGTTCTATTATCAATAATATCAAAAGAAAAATACTGGAAAGTCGGCGATAGGTGAATAGCTACTGGAAAAAAAAGTTTGTCCAGATACCCCGCCTTTACTCTAGTTAAGCAGTTAAAGCAGTATAAAGATGTATTTTCGGAAGTTTATCACTATAGTCTGACTACTATATATGTTTATCCACATCTAGTATCTACTGATGTTTTAGGATTTTGTCAATGAAAGTATAGCAATGTGCTGTGAAGTTTTGTACTTTAGATTTTTTTAAATTTTTAAAATTTGGCCATGCTATTTTTTTAGAAACTGACATGCTCGATAGCAAAGTAAAACAAAGAAGCGAAATGAATAATAAATTAAATAAATAAGTGTGATGGTTAAATAAAATGGTAGAAGAGAATAAATGGACTGATTAATGAATTATGAAAACATAGCTAATTGTGTTGATTTGAAAATGGAGACAGAATCAAGATCAATAGAGGGATGATAACAGTTCCACAGAGATAGTGGTGCTTGGAAAGAGAGCATTTAAATGAGTAAAAAGGATTTCAAAAACTGGACACTTAGATTGAGAGAAGCAAAAAACCTAGGTTGTAAGAACACAGGTTTTGAAACACAAAAAACACCATAGGAACATACATTTTATGTTTATCTTATCTCTAAACATATAAAAAGAATATGTTTTAGAGATAGATGACAATTAGCAAAAGAAGGAACGGTTAAAAACTATTTAAAAGAGATTAATATTCAGAGGACTAGCTTTTTCTACATAGCTTGAAGAGCAAAAAAAAGGAACTGACTCCAAAAATACATTATTTAAAAGACTCGGGATTCCAAACTGAGGAACAGGTATAATGAGAAACTACTAAAGTAAGGATACAACTTAACAGAACTGAAATGAAGTGTGAGGGTAAAAATAACAATAAATAAACCAAGAAGTTTATTATACTTTTTAATGAATTAAATTGACGTGGAGACAACTTAGATATACACATTTGAAGTGAATATAGTTATACCTAAGTACCAAATGATGATATGCATTTAAGAGGGAAAATGGTCCAGAGAGATGTGAAGGATATCTCTGAAAAAAAGAAAAGCTTTGCCTAAAAATTATCATGAATTTGGTCTTTGACTGATTAATTAAAAGATGTTTAGATGTACTATAACATAACTAAATTAAAGACAATGTATCAAACAATTTAAATAGTTTTCAGTTAAAACTATTATTACTACAATAGTCTAATACTTGTAAAAATATATGTGTAAAGTTAGATTGTTCAAATTCTTAATGTATATGACATTACAAATATCTTTCAACCAATTGATTTATTTTCCAATTAATTACATATAAAAAAGGCCTTTGGGTATAAATAAAACAATGACCGGGATTTAAACCTATAAAAATAATGAAACTTGTATTCATATGAGAAAATTTAAATGCCCGATACCTTGATTGATTCAACTTTGTATGGAAATCTTGCATTATAGTTACTCGAATTGCATTCCTTCTGTATTTTTTTAGATGACACAACTGACCACCGCCATGCGCAAAACCAACCTGAAAGGTAGGACAACATTAGAAGTACATTTCTTAGTTAATGTTGGTTGTCACACTGTTTTCTTTAAAGTCTTTTGGTCCACTTTAATTTCAGATAAAACCTTTACATGTGGATGGTATTAATTCTGTGCGGTGGGTAACCGTTCATTGGCCAGTAATCCTAGAGACAGAGAAGGAGCAAGAGTGAGATTTGAAAATAGTGAGTAAGCAGACAAAAATGGCTACTTAATTCCATGAAGTTCCGTCGTTTTCCATATATTACTTAAACACTAACCCTCCCCATTCCTTTAAAATATTGAAATCACAGGGAAAAGTTTTAAATTATATGGCTCAAAGTCATCATTAATTTGTTGGGAAATCACTGTAAAAATCTTTGTAAATTATAGAAATTTCATATCATATAACCAATTCAGATTACTTCATTTCGAATTTACTGTATTATATATAACACTGCAATCTGTTTCTTGGGATATGTGTGCATAAAAGATCTGATTATTGGCTTTAGCAAACAAGAAATGCTTATCCTTTTACTTGTAGTAACTTTTAAGTTTTTATTCATACTTTTGTTTACAATACACAACCAGGGACTATTTCTGCTAGACTGTAACACAATATTAGCCCAACCCATGCTTTGATTTTCAGTTGAGCTGACTAGCTACAGATTCCTACTGGCTTGATTAACAATAGCTGTTACTTCTAAAAACATAGGATTATACTACAAAATCAACAATAGTGTTTAAGCTCATGAAACGTTTATACTTATTATTAGACTCTATCAATTGACTATTTAATAGTCTTCCATGGTCATCCCCTTTGCTTAGAGGAAGACCTCACAAATTACTACTGAATTCATCATCAGCGCACTCAGCATTCATCAAGTTAATTTTTTAAATCTCAGTCTTTGTTTGTTTCATGCTTGCAGGAGCATTGTCTCAGATATACAAACAGTCTGAGTTTATATTGATATTGCTGACCTATTTATTATTAACCTAAATTTCACAATATTTGTTATAACAAATTACTAGAAAATAAAAAGATAAGACAACAATTTAGTTAAGTTGATTACTATAACTTTGGAAATCATAGCCTCAGAAAAGAGTGCATAAGAACTTATTGTACTGTGAACAAAAAAAATATTGTGCCATCATACATATACATAAAATACATTTACCAGTATGTAAACTATACTTATAACTATTTAGTCTCTCACCTACAACCATTCCAATAGTCATATCGTCTTGGCATAATGTTTTTATCACATGTTTTAGCCATTGTAGTACCATTCCTATGATCAAATCAGAATGTTAGTCCAGAAGATAAAATACTGTAAGAGGTATATCCTTTGAACAACATCCTGGACAAGAAATCATATTAATTATCTCATCAGTATCTCATGTTTTTAAATTGTCCATTGAAATGTATTCATAGGAAAAATTCTATTTTTAATACGTTGCTTGTTACAACATCTTAGAATGATAGATTAAGACAAGCAAAACACCAGAGTATAAGTAAAGCATCATGTATTCAATACAACACATTAACAGCATGTTTTTATAATATTAGTATTAAAATATGTAGATATAATACCATTACTATCATAGACATCATTTTTACTTGTTTGTTTGTGTGCTTAGAATGTTTTCAATCATGTGATTATAAATGTAATTTGTACACACACATATGGTACCAGCAAAGTCGAAAAACATTTACTTACCCTAACCAGGTTTAATCTTTTCTAACATAGGTCTAGATAAACAGTACATACCACCCAGCAGGAAAATGGAACTTTTGAGTCTTGTCCTAAAATAGCACAAATCTAATTGTACTTCATGAAAAATTAAACTACCTTCAGTAAGTGCTGTCTCACATCAAGCTATAAAGAAGTTTTATAAATAAAAATTTGCAAATTCATAATTTCATATTACTTTCCCCTTATTTGTGTAATTTTACAAAAAATATTTTCACAAATCTCTATTAGATTATGATATTTATGGACACTCTTTTACTCAGATTTCCCATTATCCAATAGGAAGACAATTAAATCCACTTATGATATAATCAAAATTTCAATAAATTACTTATAAGGATTGCTATGTAGAATTGATGTGTTAATTGTATCCCTAATTAGTTTATGTAATTGAAATTCATCTTTAAACATATTCCTTTTTTATTGAAATGACTTATCGTATACTTATGACATTTTAGAGCAATGTTCACACTAATACTTACTGGAAAAGGCTCTTTACATGTAGTTAATGGACTCCCAATGTATCTAGCTTCAGTTCTAGATCCATTTTTGATAACAGTTTGATCAAGTTGTCCATAATGACATAAATATCATCATCCACATGACAGAACCAACTTTAAAAAGAAAAAACTTTTGTAATAGCTACTTAATTTCAATGTAATGTTAACTACCAAAAATAGTACCATCCTTTTAAGTTTATGCAAATGTTAATTTGCATATCCATACACAAGTCTGCAATTTTGAACACATTAAATCATTATTTTTTTATAATTCGTAAACCCAAAATGTATAATATCTAAATTAACCAACAAACAATCCTTTGATATATTGTTTATATATACATTTACAACCACATACTCATAATGTTTATTTCAGGTCTGTGCATTAGGGCCATTTCTTCTCCTGATTTGCAACATAGACTCCATCTTACGTACAAATTAAAAATTAAAAAATAATATTTATATTTAAAATAAAATTAAATACCTGCTATAACTATGTCCACAAGATATAACAACATAATTGATGCCTTAATAGATAATAACAAAGAACCAAAGTTAGCATTCAATTAAATTAAAAATCAGGCTTTTAAAAATCAAAACAGAGAGACTTAACAAACATTAATTTTTAAAAGTGTTTCTAAAGATGTACTTACCTAAAATTTTTACTTTTTTTCTGATATTCATCATCTTCTTCATCAGTCACTAAAACCCATTACTACCATTTACTACAGTCAACCAAGTATCATATAAGATTGTAATCTCTTTTGATGAAATTTCTTAGTAGTTCTAATAGTGGTCATAATATTGTTCCCTGCTTTCTCAATGTCACTTAATATCCGAACAGGAAGATTACTATTTTCAATTCCACCACAAAAATCAGTATTTTTTTCAAATGTTGATTTTGCTTTATTAACAGTCTTAAGGTTATTCAATGATGATACTGATAATAATACGATATCCTCATGCCACCATGATGAGTATGAAATGATGGGCTAGCAGTACTGTTATGGTTATTAGTATAATGAAAACAATCTTAAAAGTTCTCTTGATGTTCATACCTCTGTGTTAACGAATAGGATTAGAGCTAAATTAGTTCCCAAAAACATATTTGTCTTGACATCAAACTGTATCATATATTTATCAAAAAATTAGATTTTAGTACATTAAATCAGTTTACTCTAGGAATACTGTCATCCATAACTCTAAAGATTTGTTATATTATTTATTTTTACTTAATATACATAATTTTTTGTTAGTTCATTTATTGTCCTTGACTGTGGATATTTCTGTGTTAGGTCTCAAAAAGTCTTTTGGACTCTACACTTTATTACTATGTGCATCTTCTGAAGGCAAAGTGATCCTACAATTACTTTACAGTTAAGATTTAAAGTTCACTGGGAGTGATATTTTTTATAGAGACAATCCTTAATGGCATTATTTATGATTCTTATAGTTATTGCTGAGCACATTAATTAGCACAAGGCAAACTAATTCAATTAATGCATCAAAATATTTGCCTTATTTTTACATATTAATTTATATATAAGTATATGTGACTCAGTCACACTTAGGATTATAATGATTACTTTACTGGAACACAAAATCACAGATTGCAAGAGCACATGTTCAGTCATGTCCACAGACAAATAATAATTGACATATAGCGATGCAAGAAACTCTAAGAGGAGCAAACTTAAAACAATTAAAAAGCAGAAAAGGATGCTTTTATATAGAGCAGTGTAAAAGCAAAAAGATCAAGACTAAGTTAGAAGCTAGCTATACAGAAATTGTGCTACAAATACTAAAGGTTACTTTTATTCTGGCAAGATCAAAACTACTACTATTAGTAAATCCAGCTTTATACTGTGCAAGGCAAACAATAAATATCTAAATATTCCTAGTTGTTAAACATGATCTAATACCAGAGAGCTTCTGATTCAGTGTGGTCTGAACAGTGCATCTAACTTTTTCTTATTTTTCTATATAAATTTATATATAAGTATATGTGGTTCAGTCACACTTAGGAATATGATAATACTTTACAATTTTCCTGCTATACTTTTCAGCTAATATATAAATTTTAATGAATAATCCAGGCTATCCAACCTATATAAGTATTATCACTTAGCTGATCAGAGAGTTACAGTACTGTACTAAAATATACTGACTTTCTAGGATTTGACATAACAGTTATCACAATATGGTGGTTACTGGTACATAAAAGTCGTTTGCATACCCGAGTGAGTCTCATCACTGTGTTAATTTTCTCTGCTTCTAAAACACTATTCCTCTTGGGAAGTCAAACTTGGCTACGACGTCTCTAACACAACACAAGAACTGTTAATAGCTAACAGCAATATATTAAAGGTTTCTATTTATGACGTTTTTACTACGTAACCTGTACCGGTGTCATAGGAAATATGACATCGTATCCCGCTTAATTTTTTTAGTTTTTTTAGGTAGTAGCTATTTAATACAGCACAGGAAGTTATTACCCTAAACTTGAAACCAGTAGCACATAATTGAATTGATTTTATATCTTATAATTGGAGTATGCACTTCCTTTGTTTGTACATAATACTTTTATCATAGTATATATATATAAAACAATATGTTCTTTTATCAAAATAGTGTATAGTCAAACCTGGAGGCACCTCAAAAGACAACATGTTATAATGAACGTATTATATGTATATATTGATGCTTTCTGTAAATGTAAAATAAATTTCATTGAAGAGATGTATGTGGTTGGCCATTATTTTAAAAAGTGTGAATTATAAGTTTAGAAAAAGTTTATACATACAAATTTAGGGTAGCAAATAAAAATTTAAAGGCAATCAATTGTATACTTTAATTATTGCCAAAAAAATTGGTCCACAAAACATGCCAGCTGATTCTACAATAGTTTTGGACCAAATGTTAACCACATGTTAGAGTAAAGAAAATTAGATTGTACAGTGTTATCAGCATATGCTCTTTAGATTACTATTTTACTATGGAATTGACAGTTTATTTAATTTACCAAACATTTTATAGATAGGACAACTATGTAGTGTGTAGGAGAGTCCTGTTATAAATTCCATAGTAACAGCCCTAACATATATACCCCAGCATTCATCCATATGGCAATTCTTGTATTTTACTAATGAGACATTAAACAGAATGCTCATAGCTTGGGTTCCAGATTACCATGCACAACAGTACTGCAGATCGCATCCCTTCTTCATTCGTGTGAAGACAGCATTACTATTCAATATGCCAATGTACAACAGCAGAAGAATGGGTATGACTGTGGGCTTCAGCAAAAGGATCTGATGAAGGAAGTGTAACTGATCCATTCATTATTGCGGTTATTCCTGATTTGCCTACAGACACATAGGATGATGGTGTCTGATCGGAATTCAAAATGAGTTCTGCTGGGATGTTGTATTTCGTTTTTACTTCCAGTATATCACCAAGGTATTGCCTTTTGCATTCTTCATAAAGACCTCGAGGCACAGGAAAACGTGAAGTAGTACCCATTCGTCTGGATTTATCCCATTCACCTATACCAGTGAGTAAACCCATGAGCGAGGCATGTTGAATCGGGCTAATTGCTGCTGATCTGGGTTGGTATCTATCAATGCCTTAGCACATGCTCGAACGACGTGAATATTGATAATACCTTTCCACTATTTCTTACAGCCAGAAGAAACTTGATCAATTTATTGTCAAGTTCTAACATGTAAGGAGGACGTCCTCTTGGCTGAATGGGAATTTCAGTAACTGGCTTAGGATTCAACTGTCTTCGCTGATGGTTATTTCTCCATATAGGATTTTTTAAAATTTCTCACTGTGCTTTTCATTGAGATTAGGGAAATATTTTAGGAAACGAAGCCTTGCGTTTTTTATTCCCCATATTTTCAACAGCATATTTCCTTTCTTCTTGCGCGATCAGCTGCTGTGTACACTGCGTATGTACCTCGTAGTTTTCGTTTCTTTGAAGGATGGGATCAGATAGTTCTGAAACTTGTGAAAGCACTCTTCGTATTCAGTTCTCCCTAGGCCAGAATCTTTCATGTGAAGGCATGTGACTGCTCACATTTACTCCCGATTGACTTTGATTTGTCTGGCTGACAGTACGGTCGAAATCCAAATTGAAACAGCGACATGTCTGTAGCTTCAGTAGCTTGACGGCAGCTGCTTTTCCACGTGTTAGTTCGGACACTCGCGGTGTTAATAGTAAAATGGCCATGAATGCCAGTTTCGCTTTCGGATGTTTACTTCGTGGATATCACGTATATAGAAATACATAGGCCCCTAGAAAAAGATGAAATTCTGGCTGTGAAACGAAGAAGAATATCCGTATGATCGCTACGCTATCGCGGCAGTGAAACAGGACCACGGCGACCTGGAAGAGAGAATCGTTGGCCACTTACCCAAAGAGATATCTAGACTTGTCTGGTTTATTATGCTACCACGGAGCGCATATTTTCTTTAAAAGTGATTGACGAAGCTTATAGAAGATCACCTCTGGTGCAAGGAGGTCTTGAAATCCCTGTTTTGGTGACCATAAATTATGGACTATTCCACCAATAATCACGCTAAAAAAAATAGAAAGTTTGAGATTCTATTTAATGAGTTGTATCAAGAGCCAGTAAATGGTAAGTTTACAGATGCTACAGCTGATATTTTGAAAACAATCCACTCTGATGATGAAGCAGATGAACTGGAGTCCACAGATGAAGATGAAGATGAAGACAGCTAATTCCCATTGATTTATTTATTAATAATTAATTAACCAAAATTATTCATTGAAAAATTAATATTAACTTTAATTTAACGTTTTTGATAGTCTTTTCGCTAATTTCGCTAAATTTAGTGCACGCAAATAATAGTTTACTTAAGGTAATCTGTTTCCACGATAGTTTGTTTGAGAGGGGTACCAAATTTTCTAGGATATTTAATATGGCGGTACTGAAATTCCAAACTTCTAAGGGGTGCATATTTCCTAAGGCGGTACAATATGCGAGGAGATTTGGAATGGGGTACTTACCTTTTCCTGGGTGCCAAATTTCCTGTGACACCCGAAAATGCACCTAGATCTTACGTTGTTTTAGTGTTTTCCATAAGAATAGCGCGACTTTACTAACATAAAAACAGTCTAACCAATCTGTTCTTATTTGTTCTAAATAATTATTAGTCCTAACTCTTTTAATAGTAACATTGCTGTGAGAAAATAGAGCTACAAATGTATTTTTAGTGCTATTTTTCATCGTAAAATAAATAATTTAAGTGAATATCTGTATTAGTGACTATTTTTAATAATATATATAAAGAAAATATGTAGTCAATATATTGATAAATAGAAAACGGCATTAATGCCTTTAAAGGGTAATACAATACAGGTAAGAGCGTGTCCAGTTTACAATGTCAGGTAATAAAAATTAATTGATTTCAGTGGTAGTATCAGAGTGTGCGGAGACTATGAAATCACTGTTAATCCAGTGCTAGATGTAGATAAGTACCCACTACCTTGACCAGAGGATATTTTTGCTACTCTCGCTGGTGGCAAGAGGTTCTGTCATGAAAAATTTGGTCTGGGTGCAAATTCGGACCTAGGTCCAATTTTGCAATGAAATGGGCGCAAAATTAATTCCATCTTTCAATATTTGGACCCAAGGGTGTGAGACAGTAATAATTTGTCAAAGAGAAATGGAATTCGTCCTATACAAATCCTTTTATCACTTCTTAGGTTGTGGTACTTAAATAAAGAGCTTTTAACTACTTGGAGAAGTTTTCACAGTGTCTAAAAAGCAATGTCATAGCAGAGAGATGTGAACCTGAGTGATGAAGTGATAAAGTAATAAAATAAAAATGGAACTTATGCCTCAGATTGTCCTGCTAACAGGAAGAGAAGCAGTTGGAGAAAGGCTGGCAAACTAGCATTGAGAGGAGGAGAAGTGTACTATGAGAAGAACTGGACAAGTTTGTAATATTTTTTTTAATCTTATTACTATCTTACAATAATTTATAATAGTGTTGTATATGATCAAAGATATCAAATCAATTAAGGCACCCCTTTGTCACTGTCTTGAAAATAAGACAATTAATCATTCCCCTGCCAGTGGTAAAAAGGAAGCAAAAAAATGTGGTTGCTGTTATTAAAATTAATTCAGAGTATACTACATACAAGTGTCATCAAGCAGAAGGAGGTAAAATGATTGAGTGTGAAGGCTTGCAAAGAATGATATTATGAAGATGGTGGTGAAGTCCCAAGTGCTTTTTGGTAGACCATGGATATGTGACACTTGTGTAAAGACTATTAATTAATTTTAGCATTACCTATATATATAATCTATAATTACATAACATGTATCATCTTTTATTAAAATTAAATACTAAATCTTATTATAATCAGATCAAATTGGAACTAGGACTGCCTAATGTAGACCTAAGACCAAATTTTGGTGGCAGAAGTGGACCTATATCTAGGAACAAATTTTGCAGTATAGGTCCAAATTAGGCAGCAAAAATTGGTCCTGGGTCCAAATTTGGCATGCAAAAATTGGACCTACCTCCAATTTTAACTAGGAACAAATTTGCTATGACAGTTCACTACACTTGATTTGTCTCATGCTTACAATCAAAACTGATCTTGGATGAAGAGTCCAGGACACAGGTAAATCTGATGAGAACACCTAATGAATTGTCAGAAGTACTGCAGAGACTTCAGAAGCATGGAGTACGTCTCAAGTTAGAAAAGTGTCGCTTTATGGAGGACAGTGTTGAGTATTTGGGTCACTGAGTGGACTCAAAAGGACTTCATGCAACAGATAGCAAGTTTAAAGCTATGTTGACGCACCACACCCTAGGAATGCACAGGAACTTCAAGCGTTTCTAGGACTCCTTAACTATTGTGGGTGATTTATCCAAATCGACTAGTCTGACTCAGCTATTGAACAGTTTACTGGGTAAAGATGCTTATTGGAAATGGACTAAAGACTGTGCAAAAGCCTTCCAATACATCAAGGATGTTCTGGTATCCTCCACTTTTGTTACCCATTATGATCCTAGTTTACCCCTTATGTTAGCAGCTGATGCTTCTCTTTACGGCCTTGGAGCTGTAATCTCTCATGTAATGGAGGATGGACAAGAACACCTATTGCCTATGCATCATGTACATTGTCTAAGAGTGAGCAGAACTACTCTCAAATAGAGAAAGAAGGTCTGGAAATCATCTTTGGTGTAAAGAAGTTCCATATGTATCTGTTTGGGCAGACATTTACTTTAGTGACTGACCACAAGCCGCTGACAACAATTTTGGAGCAAAGAGAGGAACTCCTTCCTTACCTCCTGCTTCGTCTACAGCGTGGTCATTGATCTTGCCAGCATATAGCTACAACATAGAGTATCGCCCAACAGAAGCTCATGCTAACGCTGACAGTTTGTCCAGATTACCTTTGAAATCACAGGAAGCCCCTATCACATCTGATGAACCAGCCGTCTTCATGTATCACAACTGGAGAGCCGCCCTGTCACTTCACAACAACTTGGAACAGCTACTAGAACAGATCCTGTTCTAAGTAAGGTCATAAGTATGTTCGATCAGGATGGCCACAAAATTGTATCCCTACCTTACGTCATGAAATCTGTTGCAAGAAGTTACATGTGGTGGCTGGTCTTGATAAGCAATAGAGGAAGTGGTCAAAAGCTGTACTCGTGTAAAGCTGTTAAGCATTTCCCCAGCTGTTGCTCCAGTACAGCCATGGACATGGCCAAATCAGCCCTAGAAGAGAATACATTTGGACTTTGCTGGTCCCTTCCAAGGTCAATGTTTCTTATTGCTGTTGATGCTCATTCTAAGTGGCCAGAAGTGTTTGTAGAAGGAAAGAAATTGAAAAACCATGAAATTTTGCTTGTCATTTTTGCTAGATTCAGACTACTGTTAACTGTGGACTATCTTTTCAACATTGTCTCTCAAATTTTCTGTTAAAACTACTATAGTACTCCCACATGCTACTACTGGTGTATCTCCTTCATCACTGTTTTTTGCATTGTCACATTCGAACTAGACCGGATTTAATTCATCCAGACTATTCCTCTCGAGTCTTAGAAAAACAAGCTCAGCAGAAGGCTCAGCATGATCGACAAGCTTCAGGAACAAGAATTCTTTGTAGGACAGTCGGTATGGCTCGTGATATGCGTCCTGGTCCTGATTGGGTACCTGCTGTAAGTGTTTTTATTGAAAGACTAGGACCTCTAACATATCTTGTCGAAACAGCTGATCATTTATTATGGAAAAGACATATTGATCTCAAGTGTGAGCTCAAGATGGAAAGTCAAACAAGAGACTCCACAGTCTACAGAATCAGACCCTTCAGATCAGGATATTCCTTTAGGTGATACCACTCCTATGGTTACCACCTCCTGAAGAAGTCATTGCTCCACCTGAGCCCCCTGGTCAAAAACAAGAACCAAGATATTGTCCCCGAGACTCTCATATATCCAAGACGTAATCGTCAATATCCAGATCATTATTTCCAAGAACTCAAAATTAAGACCAATGATAATTACTGATATATTATAGCCATTGATTGATTATATAGTTTTTAAAATCTGCTGTCATTCTACAAAAACCTAAAACCGAAAAAACCAAAAAAACCTGCTATTCTGATAACATTAAACTACCCATTTATTTCTAAAGAAATATTATATATGTACACATATATATGTATGTATGTATGTATGTATGCCAGGTCGTTTGGATCAGCACAACAATTTTAAAGGGTCTGTTAAAACTATTGTAATACATATAACAGTCAAATAACTGTAAAAGTACATGTGTAAGTTACATTGTTCAATTAACAATGAACACGTCATACAAAAATCTTTTATCAAAATGATCATTTTCCATTTAATTACATATGGATGCCTTTGGGTATAAATAACAATGAAGGGATTTAAACCTATAAAAAAAAAATGGAAATTTATATTTGTATTGGACAGCTTTGAATGTACTATACCTTGATTTGTCATCTTTATATGGAAATTTTGCATTAGGTACTCTAATTGCATTGTTTTTAAATTTTTAAATGACATAACTGACCCACACCCATAAGCAAAACCAATCTGAAGAGAAAAGGCAACATCAGATATACTTTCTTAGTTAATACTGTTTTTCTCACCTGTTGCTTTAAAGTTTTGTGGTCTATTTTGAATTGAGAGAAAAGATTTGAATGTGGATAGATTAAGTGTGTACGTGTTAACCGTTCATTGGCCAGTAATTCTAGAGAGAGAGTGACAGAGTGAGGGGAAGAGCATGAGAAAGAGTATGTAATGATCTGGTATTTTTTTAAAAGTAGCTCTATTGTTCAACATATTACTTTAACCTAATCACTCTTTAAAAAAATATTAAAGTGACAGAGAAACATTTCAACCATATGGCTCAGATTATTGCAAATTTCTTAGAAAATCATTGTAAAAAAAATCATTGCAAATATAAGAAATCCCAATTGAATAGAGTTTAAAGAAATGATAGAATCTATCACTATTTAGAATGACATTGAAAAATTTCTATAGAAATATATACAAAAGATGGCGATGAATCATTTCTATTTCTACAGTATAACATGTTTGATGAATGGACAAAAGAATTAGAAAGGACATAAATATCACATATATAATATGGGTTTATATATATATAAATTATATATATTGTATATAAAACCCTTAGGTTTATATATATAATTTCTCTGTTAATACTGATTAATGCTTCACTTAAGTATCATACATCTACCTGAGAAGCTATATTCTGGCTTGTTCCAACCAGTATTGTATTGTTCAATTAAAACAGGAACATACAAAACTTAAATGATCTCTCTATAAACACTCTGAATTCCTTCAAGTTTTGAAAAAATATTGTGAGCAAAAAAAATTGTGCCATTCATCCATACATAGACACATGATCAGGTACATAACTATACTTAAAATTATTTAATCTCTCACCTACAGTAATTCCAATAGTCACATCCTCTGGTGTCGTGTTTTATCACTGTTTTTAGCCATTGTAGTACCATTCCTATAATAAAGTCAGAATGTTAGTCCAGATAATAAAATACTGCAAGTGTATCATTGAACAATATCCTGGACAAGAAATCATATTAATTATGTCATCAATATCTTATGGTTTAGATTGTTTATTGAAATGTATTCATAGGAAAAATTCTATTACTTAAGTGTTGTTTGTTACAACATCTTAGCAATAGAACATTAAGACAAGAAAATGTTATAGTAGAAGTAAACATCATAAATTAAGTAGATCCTTTACATCAATGTAATCTACACAATATTGACATTGGTCATTATTTTTGGACAGACCTAAACCAAGCAAATAATTTTCTACACACACATAAGTACCAGCAAAGTCAAAATCTTTACTTACCCTAACCAAGGTTTGACTTTTTCTAACATAGCTTTAGATAAACAGTACATACCACCAGCAGCAAAATGGAACTTCCGATTATTGTACTAAAAAAAACACAAATTCAATTGTAGTCTGTTAAAGAGTAATTACATTCACTAAAATTTTGTAAATTCATAATATTTATATTACCCTCCCCTTATTTGGGTAATTCATAAATAATAGTTTTTGCAAATCACTCTTAGATTGTGAAATACATGGATATTCTTATAATTAACATTCTACACAAATTTCCATTATCCAATAGGAAGACAATTAAAATCCACTTATGATACTATCAACTATTAATAAATTATTTAATAATGATTGCTGTGTAGAGTAATGTTTTAATTGTATCCCTAATTCGTTAATGTACTTTCTAGCATTGCCATCTTTAAACACATTCCATTTTTTGAAATGACTTATCATAATTATACTTGTGGACATTTCAGAGCCATGTACACACTACTACTTACTGCATAAGGTCTTTTTCCATGGAGTTAATGCTTTCCCAATGTATCTAGCTTCAGTTTTAGGATCCATCATTGATAACAGTTTGATCAAGTTATCCACAATAACATAAACATCATCGTCCACATGACAAACCAACTTAAAAAAAGAAAAAAATAAATTTGTAATAACCACTTAATTTCAACGTAATGTTAACTACCAAAAAATAATACCATCTTGTTTTAAGTTTATGCAAGGGTTATTTGCACATGCATGACAAGTCTGTCATCTTGAACAATAAATCATTAGTTTTCAAATTCCTCAAAAATATATACTATCAACTTAGCCAATCACTTCTTGTATATTGTTTATAATTATACATTTAAAACCACATACTCATAATGTTTATTTTCAGGTCTGTGCATTAGTGCCATTTCTTCTCCTGATTTACAACATAAACTCCATCTTATGAAATTAAAATAAAAAATAATAATATTTATATTATTAAAATAAAATTAAATACCTGCTGTAATTAAGTCCACAAGATATAACAACATAATTGATACCTTAATAAATAATAACAAAGAACAAGAGTTAGTATTCAATTAAATTAAAATCAATATTAGTAAAGTCAAAACTGAGAGATTTTAACAATAACAAATGTTTATTAATCGTGTTTCTAAAGATGTACTTACCTAACATTTTACTTTTTTTTTCTGATATTCATCATCTTTTCCATCAGTCACTAAAAACACATTACTACCATTTACTACAGTTAACCAAGTATCATATAAGATTGATAATCTCTTTTGATGAAATTTCTTAGTATTTCTGATAGTGATCATAATATTGTTGCCTGCTTTCTCATTGTCACTTAACATCCGAACCGGAAGATTACTATTTTCAATTAGTTCTTCTGGTCCACAACAAAAATAATCTTTGCCATTTTGTTGAAGTCAATGTATCAGTAGATTTTGTTTCATTTACAGTCTCAAAATTATTCACTGATGATACTGATAATAATACCTTGTCCTCATGCCCACCATAAAGAGTATGTAACAACGATTAGCAGTACTGTTATGGTTACTACTACAATGAAAACAGTCTTAAAAAACCCCTTTTGATTATCATAATCCTGTGTTAAAGAAAGGAATTAAGTTAAACTAATTCCCAAAGATACTTTATCTTCACATTAATCTTTATGACACAATTACCACAAGATTAGATTTTAATATCTTAATCAGTTTACTGTAGGAATACTGTCATCATTAACTCTAACGATTTTACTATATTAGTTATTTTTACTTATACATAACTCTTTGTCAGTTCACTCCTTTCATGTTAATTGTCTACGGACATTGCCATGCCAGACCTCAGGTAGTCCTTTTGGACTTTACATGTAAATATTAGATGTACTTCCTAAAGGCTAAGTAATCTTGTCAGTTTAGAGTTGAATTAAGATTTTTAAGGTTCAGGGGGAGGGGCTTTTAAACTTGGGACAATCCTCCAGTGGTATTATATATAATTCTTATAGTTATTGCCAATCATCTTAGCATGAGGCAAATAATCTGAACAGTTCATTAAACTTTTTCTTAGTTTCTATATAAATTTATATATAAGTATATGTGGTTCAGTCACACTTAGGAATATGAATAGTTACTTTACAATTTTCCTGCTATACTTTTCAGCTAATATATAAATTTTAATGAATAATCCAGGCTATCCAACTTATATAAGTATTATATCACTTAGCTGATCAGAGAGTTACAGTACTGTACTAAATATACTGACTTTCTAGGATTTGACCTAACAGCCATGACAATATGGTGGTTATTGGTACAATAAAGTTGTTTGCATACCTGAGTGAGTCTCATCACTTGTGTAAATTTCTCTGCTTCTAAAACACTATTCCTCTTGGGAAGTCAATTTAGTTACGACGTCTCTAACACAACACAAGAATGTTTAATAGTATCGACAATATATTAAAAGGAAACCCAAGAACAATGGGCTGGGTTTTTTATTGATGACGTAATTGAGGCTATAACTTGCAAGATGGCTCAGAGTGATAATGATGGGACCAGCTCTGACACAAACTGACTGCCTCCGTGTCTGACAAACAATTAGATGATGTCCATCAGGAGAGCATCCAACAACACGTTTATTAGAAAGTAAACAAGTATCATCAGAGACAGTAACAGCAACTGTTTGAGAGGAGTCAGCAGGGCATTGTCTTGAATAGCAGAAGTGACAACTGCAGGACAAAACGACACTAGAGGTACAAATGTTATGTGTTAGCACCAGAACCAAGATGGCTTGGCAAGCTTGCGCTTGTACAAAATCATTCACTTTTAGTGCCTGCAGACACAGTCTTTACACATGCACTTCAACCATCCAGGTGCTCATCATTCAAACAGTCTACACATTCCAAATTAATGTTGTTTTTAGTAAAAATCAGAAAAATGTATTTTAGTGAACCCTCCCCCCCCCCCCCCCCCCCCCCCCCCCACCCCCCACCCCCCCCCCCCCCCCCCCCCCCCCCCCCCCCCCCCCCCCCCCCCCCCCCCCCCCCCCCCCCCCCCCCCCCCCCCCCCCCCCCCCCCCCCCCCCCCCACCCCCCCCCCCCCCCCCCCCACCCCCCCCCCCCCCCCCCCCCCCCCCCCCCCCCCGCCCCCCCCCCCCACCCCCCCCCCCCCACCCCCCCCCCCCCCCCCCCCCCACCCCCCCCCCCCCCCCCCCCACCCCCCCCCCCCCCCCCCCCCCACCCCCCCACCCCCCCCCCCCCCCCCCCCCCCCACACCCCCCCCCCCCCCCCCCCCACCCCCCCCCCCCCCCACCCCCCCCCCCCCCCCCCCCCCCCCCCCCCCCCCCCCCACCCCCCCCCCCCCCACCCCCCCCACAAAAAACTCCCCCCCCCCCCCCACCCCCCCCCCCCCCCCCCCCCCCCCCCCCCCCCCCCCCCCCCCCCCCCCCCCCCCCCCCCCCCCCCCCCCCCCCCCCCCCCCCCCCCCCCCCCCCCCCCCCCCCCCCCCCCCCCCCCCCCCCCCCCCCCCCCCCCCCCCCCCCCCCCCCCCCCCACCCCCCCCCCCCACCCCCCCCCCCCCCCCCCCCCCCCCCCCCCCCCACCCCCCCCCCCCCCCCACCCCCCCCCCCCCCCCCCCCCCCCCCCCACCCAACCCCCCCCCCCCCCCCCCCCCCCCCCCCCCCCCCCCCCCCCCCCCCCCCCCCCCCCCCCCCCCCCCCCCGTAAACTAAACTAAACTAAACTAAAACTAAAAAAATTCTTTTCATGACCAACTAAAACTAAACTAAAAATTGATATTTCCAGACAACTAAAACTAAACTAAAAACTAAAATTTTTAGTTGCCAAAAACTAAAAATAATACTACAATTAAAGCTGACATTATGTTATTCTACTAATATTAATAGACCTGACAAACTGCAACTTAGAATGTGAAGTCCTTCTTAGAAAAAACAGAAAAATATGTGTATTTTCAACCTCTCATTATTTGATTGCCTTTTTCTTACATGATTGCAAAATTAAGTGAATCAAGTAAACTAACATTGACTAAATAGAAAACTATATCAAGCTATATACTAAACTAATACTAACTAAAATTGCTTCACTAACTCCTTACTAAAACTAAACTAAAATAAAATAAAAATTAAATTGAAAAACTAAACTAATACTGACTAAATTACTTTTCGGTTACATACTAAAACTAAACTAAAATGTATTTTATAACCCTTCACTAATACTAAACTAAACTAAAATACTTTTCCTTACTAAACAACACTATTCCAAATACAAGGAGTTAATTAGTATACCATAATTATCAATACACATTCCACAAAGAGCTCCTGTTCAATGAGCTGCACACTTGGCAATGTTGTTGCTATCAATTATAACTATACATGTACAGTTACATACTTTTTCTCCTGATCATGAACTGATTCACTTAAACCACAAGTTGAGTCACAGGCATCACATTTAATTGAAGATGAACAGCAAAACAAGTTCTCATCTAAGGAGCATTGACCAATTTGACATGAATCATAGGATAGATAAAATGACCATTTACGTTCTTTGAAGCTGACTCTCAATCGAACTTGAAGAGATTGCTGGCCTAAAGTTTCTACTGTCAACTCAACTGACTCGTTATAATAGACTCTGCTGATATTCCTTTGGCAATGATAGAGAACAACCTTCTTGTCACTAACAGTTTTTTACATTGCTTTGTTCTTGATTGAGAAAAGGAGACCTTGCCTAGTTCAATAATGCAGACCCTTAAATCAATATCCTGTACTTCAAAAGGTAAATGAAATTGATAATTGGTTGCTTCATACTTGAACAGGGTTTTCCTTAGCTGATAACATCAAAAAATTACCCTTGTATCAATTTGGATTAATCTCTCTCTGTCCCATCCAGAAATATGCATTTCCTAAATTGTGAAAAAAATTTTTTTAATTTTTAAACATGTACAGTATAAAAGGAGATTCAAGCTGATTTCTAAAAGAAGATTAATTTAGTCAAACACTATAATAGTTCACATAATTTTTTTATATGCTCATAGTTTGTGACTGTTACTAGCATGTTTATTTAGTAATGAAGTGGGACAATATATGATATTCATTATCTAGCAACCAAACAAAGTATGATGTTCCCAAGTCTCATAGTACAAGAAAAGACCATAAAGGAGAATATATATAAAGAGATAGACAGAGATACAATGTTGCTGTTACCTAGCAACCAAATTGACAGTATATAAAACAAGACTATAAAAAAAACTATAAAGGAGAAAGACATGAAAGAGAAAGAGAGAGAAAGAGCAAGAGATAGAGAAAGCGGGAGAGAGAGAGAAGGGAGTTGAAATGTTATTGAGTTATGTACCTTATTCACTCTGGAATACTGAAGGTATCATTTATATCAATCCATTCATTCAAACTTTTTATACTGTCCATTTATTTGTCAACCCATCCATCCATTACCCATTAAATCTTTTTAATAGATCCCCATATCAGTATTGTAAGGAATATGACAGTCTCAGTTATTTGTCATATGAAGAGAATCTCTCACATTGCCGAACAAACTCTGCTTAAAGGCTATGTATAACCATCACACAGACTTCGATTACATTCAACAACTGCTCAACTGTGTTCTTTGTTCTGTGACTTATGTGTTGAGGTAGCCATAATGTACTACTACAACAATAGGAGTGTGAGTAGTTCAATACATGTTGGTCTGCAATACTCAGTGTTAATCTTTTGCATTCAATAGGACTACATTTACAATACATTATAGTTGGTAGTCTAGTACTTTCTCTATTACTTTTGCTCTATTATAGTTGTTACAACTTGGGTTTTTAATGAAGAGAACTCCAATATCTCCATGTCAGTACTATCAAGTATTAATCTTTGTCTTAGTGAGGATGGTGAATGGATGGTTAGATGGCCAAATGTTTGAATAGATGGATGTATGGATGCTAAAGAAATATAATATATAATTCATTAATAGCTATTCATCTGTGTTGGTGATAACCAGCTCCTTACTTTTCTCTATATAATTGGCTTCCAAATGCCACTGGAAACATCCACAAACAAAACAATTCTCCTCTACTCTGTAGAAACATAGCAAATTGATCAGAGATTTTTCATGTACGTTTAACTCATGGAAGGAAGAAGATAGATCTTCAAACTATTTTATTCAAGTGTTAATTGTCATCAATAATCTTGTTCTTGTTAGAAATATTTTCTCTTTAATACTATTGCACCTCTCCTTTGGTCTAATGATTTTGCATCAATAACTAATAAAAACTATAGCTATAAAAAAACATTATTATACAGAAACATAAAATTAGTGCATACATGCACCATTTTTTTTTTCACCTTCAGTTGTAATGTAACACCAGACCCAAATGCTGAGTCAGCAAATTGAACCTGTCAAAAGAATGCTATCAATTGGTCATTCACCAAAGCAACTGTACTTCTTCATTATTATTAAAAATGTACTCCATCACAATACTAATAACATTCAGTTTCACTAGCAATACATAGGACTTATCAAATCAACTTGTGGAAGGAAACAAGAAACTTTCAGACATGGCGACTCCAGGCATCATGAATGCTAACTTTAGACCTTCATTGCCACTACTGTCAGACATAAAGTATAGAAGATTTTATATCAAGAAAAACAATCAATCTTTGAGATTCTCTCATGATGTATCTATGTTACCTACTAATGACCCTTTTTGGATTTGGATGAGGAACCAGAATTATATTGTTGTGTAATCTGTACTCATTTATGCCTCTCTCACTCTGTCTCTCACAGAAAACAATATACTCTACCTTCATCCCAGCATGTTTATGTCACAAAAGCACAAACAATATGATAAAATATATGAATATAAGATAACTATATATCAATATATATATATATATATATATATATATATATATATATATATCATATATTCAAGGCCTAAAAAATATGTGGTCACAATGAGAGGAAAAATGAACAATTATGATATTAGTATAAACTATTTCATTTACATAGAAAAATAAACAAACTCATTACATTTTCCTATCAATTATTTCATATAATAGTCTAATAAACTTTGTTTAAGTACATGTTTAAAGTTTATACTGTTCAAATTAATAATGTGAATGACATACAATCATTCAACAAAATTTATAATTCTTCAATTAACTACATATGGACACTTTTGGGCATAAAATAACAATAAAAGGATTTAAACTTTAAAAAAATAACAACATTTATAGTCATATTGAAAACTTTAAATGTCACTATACCTTGACAGATCATCTTTTGTATGGAACTTTTGTATTATGTATTATAATTTTATTGTTTTTGTATATTTTTAAATGACATAATTGATCACAGCCATAAGCATAACCAATCTGAAGAGATAAGACAACATCATGAGTACTTTTTTAGTTAATGCTGTTCTTCTCACCTGTTGCTTTAAAGCTTCTTTGTCTATTTGAATTGAGATAAAAAGTTTGGAATGTGGATAGATTAAGTGTGTACGTGTTAACCATTCATTGGCCAGAAATTGAGAGAGAGAGGAGAGAGAGAGAGAGAGAGAGAGAGAGAGAGAGAGAGAGAGAGAGAGGGAGAGAGAGAGTGAAAGTGAGTGAGAAAAAGGAAAAATATAAAGAGAATGAAAGGCTATTTTCTGGCTTGTTACAACCAGTATTGTATTGCTCAAATTAAAATCAGAAAAAAAAAATTTAAATATCCTCTATAAAATAGTCTAAGTTCCTTCTAGTTTTTTGAATTATATTGTACTATGAACAAAAAGAACATTGTGCCATCATACATACAAACATAAAACACATGACCAGTAACATAACTATTCTTAAAACTATTTAGTCTCTTACTTACAACAATTCCAACAGTCATATCCTCTGTCTGTAGTGTTTTATCACATGTTTTAGCCATTGTAATACCATTCTTATTATAAAGTCAAAAAGTTAGCCCAGACAATCAAAATACACTGAAAAGTGTATATATCCAGAACAAGAAATCATATTTATATGTCATAAGCATCTCATGGTTTAGATTGTTCATAAATGTATTAATAGTAAAAATTCTTATTACTTTAGTTGTTGTTGGTTACAACATCTATATTAGCAATAGCTGAATGATAGATTAGGACAAAAATGCATGTCATAGTATAATTAAAAACATCATATATTCACTATAAACAACAAACACCAACATCTGTTTTTAGAATATTTGTACTAACCTTAGGGGCAGAGTAAAACTATGCAAACGACTTGCACACATACTAAGTACCAGCAAAGAAAAAATTTTTACTTACTCTAACCAAGGTTTGACTTATATATATATATATATATGTATGTGATTATATATATGTGTGTGGTGGTGGTCTCCACAATCTTTGGCCATGTAATTGGTTTTTTTTTATCAAACAATGATATGCACAATAGCAAAACTAAAACAAAGAGCGAAGAACAATAAATAGCAAAATAAATTAGTGATAAACATACAGTAAATAAAATGGTATAAAAGAGAATAAATGACTGATTAATGATTATAAAACATAGGTATAATGCTGATTTGAAACTGGAGAGAGAATCAAGATTTAAATAGAGGGAGGAAGAGGTTCCACAGAGATATGGTACTTGGAAAGAGAGCTCTTTAAATGAGTAAAAAGATTTCGAAAACTGGACACTCAGATTGAAGAAATGCAAAAAAAAACATAGTTTATAAGTGTTGTGTCTGTGGCCCAGCTTAGAATAGAAGAATTGAGAAAGCCCCCCCGAAACTCGACCTTGGCAATTGAGTACCTGGTTTGTGTTTAATAGGTAGGAATATGCTGCAAGTGTAAGTGCCCATCTCTGAATTCGGGAGATGCGAGAATTGGAATTTGACGTGATTCATTCAGTAGGTATTGTGGTGGCTTATGATCAGAGTAGAAGAGTGAAATGTAGTCCATAGAGATAGTGATGGTAACTTTTCGCACAGCGAATACAATAGCGAGAGCTTCTTTTCTCTAGCTGTTGAATATTCTTTTCAGCTACATTTAACATGCGAGAAATGAAAGTAATGGGTTTCTCGGTTCCGTCAGGCATTTGGTGACTTAGAACTGCGCCTAGACCGTAAGGTGATGCGTCTCATGACAGTAGTAATGATTTGTTACGATCGTAGTGTACTAATAAGGATGAAGATGAAGGAAGTGATTTAGCTTCTAAAATGCAGTGTCTTGTTCTTGACCATGTCCAAGGCGTGTTTTGTGTAACAGTTTATTGTACGGAGCTAAAGTAGTAGAGAGGCTTTGGAGAGCAACTTGTGATACTAGTTTAAGAGCCCAAGAATGATTTAGCTCAGTAGTGTTTCAGGGAGCTGGGGCTGACTAATGGCTTTTATTTTAGAAGTGGCTGGATTTAGGCCTTGGGCGTCGACACACATGAACCCAAATATTCCACGGTGATGACTCTGAAAATGCACTTGGATTTCTTAGGTGAGTCCGGCTGATTCTAATCTGGGTAGGACGGAGTATAGATTGTGTAAATGGATCTTCTTCTGTGACCTCATACAGAAGGGCGTCGTAATAAAACAATACGTTTGGGAGACCACTTAGAAGTGTTCCATGTTCTT
>NW_024534224.1:0-45069 GCF_016097555.1 Gigantopelta aegis
TTTCTGTTTTCCTAATACTATTGTGGGTTATACTTGCTAGATTCCGGGATCCTACTGTATATCTGTCAATAAAACAAGGAGTCCACAAAGTCAATATCTTTGAATATATTCAAACATTTATGGCTGTTGTATTTTAGTTTCCCTTCCTATAGCTGGTCTCTATACAGATTTTGAAATTCAGCCGTGTCATGTAGTTCTCTTCACTGCAGCTATAGGGTGGTGTGTTTGGAACATTGCTGCTTTATTGTGGAGTCTGCACTGCCTACAGGTACCTGATAACATAATAGCATCTCCAATTTTAACATATTCAGAAAGATTCTTGGCTATTGTTGCTTTGTCACTTGGAGCAGATCAACTCTGTGATAGCATCTTCACAACAACTAAATAGTTATGTATGGTGGTATTATTGGAGCCTTTCATGGGATGGTCATTAACTGTCATTGCTGCTTGTTGGAAGAACAACAGTCTGATTTACAATACTACATAACCAGCCTTCATTTACCTGGTACATCATCATCCTTCTAACTGGATTTGTCTATAAGAAACAATTTATTTCATGACACTCCTTTCAAAAATCCTCTTAAATTAATTTATAATGTTCTCAACTTTGCTTGGAAAAAACAAGTACCCTGTACAAAGTTCTGCTCTCACATACTGGGAACACAAAAACATCCATCAAGGATCAATCTCAGTAAAGACAAATATGGTGGACCATTCACTGAAGCAGAAGTAGAAGATGTTAAAACATTTTTTTGTATCAATACAGTTAATAATTGTCATTGCAATTGTCTATGTTCCTGTCCAACCTATTACACGACTATCAACCAACTTGTACCAAACACATAGATCAATGTCTACTAAACTCCACTACATTGTTTATTATGCAGTACAAATAGTAGGAGCCATCCCTATTTATCAATTTAGTAAGAATTATTTTCGTTGCAACATCAGTATGTTAACAACTGATTGGTTCTTGGTCTTATGTTACAAGCTTTAAGTAGATTTGGATATGTGCCATTGACTTATATGTGACTATAGAAGAAGACACAATCAAACATGTTTATTCAAGCAAAACAGTAATGATCCTCAATATATACCATTTGTTCAAAACACATATGTCTTTTGATTCCAAATTTTATAGCAGCTGTAGGTAGTGTTTTTATACTACTGGAACTATCAGGTTTGTTTTCGCTCAATCTCCTATAGTATGAGGAGTATTCTTATTGGTTCTGGTATTCTAGCAAATGGTCTTTTTGGAACTGATTTTGGTTGGGAAAATTACTGAATTTATAAGACACAGTCCATCTATGAAACCAAGTTGTGAATTTAGTATCTTTCTAATGAATTATATAGTTTCTGTTCTGCCTTTGTATTGTTTATATTTATAAGTGCAAGATATAAGTTAAGAAGTCTGGAGATTGTTTTAATCCTCATACTGTTGCAGAAAAAATACTATATAAATGACTTTAGAAGAAGAGAACTAGACAGTATATATGGAAACCACTTCATAGTTTACTTATAATAATGTTTGTGGCCATTTTACTGGTACTTGTCATTTTAATGTGCATCTCTTATGTATTCACAAGTTCTATTAATAAATGCTGTTAGCAAATTTTGCTGTACTTTGCAGAGTACATATAGATACCAACAACACATACACTAAAGTGGTATACATTCTAAGCATAAGTACTTGATATTTCATTGTTGAAGTAAAATTAAACAATGTAGACTAGATGGTGTCATGTTGAGTGGTTTGTAGTCCCCGAATCATTATATATTTTGATTGTAAATGTAAAATCATATACTGAATGTTCATATATCTCTAGATCTTTTAAACCCCAGCTTTATTATGAACACACAACTATTGAGTTGTAAACTTTGAACAAGAGTGAGGTCTTAATATTCCTATTGATAATGTAATTCAAGGGAATGATTTTAGCATTATATTAATCACAGAAGCAATATTTGGATTTTTATAATGAAAATATCTTATTGTTGTAGTTGTTAATGTATACAGATTTTCTTTGCTAAAGGAATTCAAAGTAGATTAGGTAGCATGTTTGATTGCATGTATTTCCTCTTCTGCAATATATTACATGGTTATTGTACAATTATACTGAATTAGATATTTTTTTTAAACAGCAAAAATGTTGTAATGTCTGTTTTTATGTTTGTTCTTACTAGAAAACGTTTGAAATGTTATTAGTTTTATATCTGTATTGTTTTGTTGAAGTGAACTGAAAGTCCAGATATCTCTCGATTTGTTGAACTGCAATCTAAATCACTTATATAATTAAACATGCGACCAATGGTTCCAAACATCAAACAGGAACAAGGTCTCAGTAGACTATTAATAATGTAGTTTCATAGGAATTATTTTACCAGTAGATGAATAATCATTTTATGAGCAGAAACTTGCATAATAATAACAGCCATATCTATCATAATTGTTATAGTTATTAATAATACTTGAAGATTATTTGTTGCTATTACATACATTATATTATAATTTATTATACTTTCAATTCCATGAAATAGTTAAATATTATTAGCATTACGTATAGGAGGCTCACTTGGTTATTTAAAGTAAGAAAGTGTAATTATTCATAGACTTGCTGATTAATACTACCAATAGTAAAATAATACTAATAATATGTAATAACTAATTTTAATAACTCGGTAATGGAGCACACATACTTTAGCATGTGATTTGTCTTGCCCTACTATTGCCTTCAGTACATTGTAAGTGAAGTATTTATTTGAATCAAATGTACCATCTTTCATTTAGGTTACTGTAACTCCAGTGAGTAAGGTGGTATAACTCATTAAGTACCACTCCAGGAGAGGGATCTGTACAGTACTGTTTATTCAGGGACATGGTATAGTGCATGTGACTATAACTGGGACTGTAGTGAAGCTAATGTGGTGTGTAGACAAATTAAGATATGTTAAAGCAGGGCACAGTTAGTCAGTAAAAATCATTGTAAAGTTGTTTTAAGTGTTTAACTAGCCATACATGTAGTAGCCCCTGCATAGGACTGGAACACACAAACATTGACATTGAAGTAAATTAATGAAGCTCATTTCAGGTGTTATTCAAAATAAATATACTGTAATAAATTTTACTTAATTATGAAACTTTGATATGCAGCCATTAAATTGTTATTGAAGTTAAAGATCAGGTATATTTTACAAAAGGCTAATGCTATTTATACTTAAGAGAACAAGTAGTTGCAGTTATGGCAGTTGACCCATCAGTGGCATTTGATATAATAAAAATTTATGATCACTAGCAAATCAGGCCTCATTTAAGTGTTGATGGTATAGTTTATTTTCATAGAATCTACCTCATGTGTTAATGGTAAAGTACATTTAGTCAATGGTTCAGTTAGTCAAGAAGTTCGAGTAGAAGTAGGTGTCAAATTGGTATTTGGGGTATATATGTGGTACTGGTTGGAATAAAAACAGATGCTCGTTATATGCAGACAACTTGGTTACACAAACTCAGGTTAATAGTATATAACATTATTGTATAGATATGATCACATTTGTGGTTTGGTAGTGCCCAATATAAACAACAAATTCCAAATATGGTAGTGGAGATGGTCCAATGTCTATTCTAATTTAAATTGTCAAGAATGGCAAAGGAGTTTTAGTGAATGTAGTAAATCTTCTTATCATCATTTTACATGTTCTAGCACTAATATAGCTGGTGTCCTTTGTACTGATGGTAAGTGTAGCATTAATATAGAATTAATTTAACAGGAGTGGTATGCTTTTTTAGGGTATTTTTGTTCAGTGTATTGTTCTCCTTACTTGTGAATTTATTTAAAATTAATTGAAACTTACTCTGAGCTGAAACTTTATTTAAGATATAAATTCTCATTTAGATTGTGTTGAAGTCAACTTAGATTAGTTGGTGGTAGTACTAACTCTGAGGGTACAGTTGAAGTAGGTCATGATGGCTTATGGGGACTGTTACTGATGCTGGTTGGGATACATTAGATGCTATGGTTGTTTGTAGACAATTACACTTACCTACACAAGGTAAGATGAAACATAATTTAATAAATTTAAAAATCTAAACCACATTGTATAATATCCACTGTCCTTATATTACTATATAACAATTAAGATTATTGTTGTATGTGGTCATTAAATGTGATACCATCAAATAAATTGCTAGTAATTTAAATATATGATGTATGGTAGGTATGACAATAAACAACTATTTTGGTGGGACATGCATTTTAATTACACATAAATTCACTGTGAGCCATACATTTGCACCTATATATTATATTACATGTAGTTTATGCTTCATTTTAATTATAGGAGCTGTTGCAGTAAATGGTTCAACCGTTTGGTAAAACAGATTTGAGCCATTCGTTACAGCTTTGTATTATGTAATGGAAATGAACAGATCTTGATAAAGTTGTACTAAGATTACACATTCACTAAAGAAGGAGGACTATATACAGAGATACACAGACTGCTGGAGTAAAGTGTTTACCTGATAGTCCTATTTCACACACTACATGTCTGATTACACTGTTATACCAACTGGCAATCCATATGTGTGTCAGGTAGTGTACAAACTTAGCAATGATAATAAAGGAAGATTAGGAATACTTTTATCATGGGACACTGTCTGTGTTCTGCCAGCTCACTCATAGAGAAGCTATTGTTGCTTGTAGACAACTTGGATTCACAAAATAATTCATGTAAGTTAGCACATATGAATTTTGTAAACATGCTATTCTATTCTTTATATGATAGGGGGTTTGGTGTTTATCAAGCAAACATTGGCTCTGGTTCCATATTCAATCAAAGTTTTATTTCAAAAAAATACCTGGCATGAAACAGCATCACAATAAGACTGAGTGACTGTTCAATAGAAGAAGGTTCTGTGTTTCTCAGATCAATATTAGATTAAAATGTTTTGGCAAGAGATTATTATAATACAAATCAGGTTACTTGTATGGCTCCTATATATAACAAAGTTTTTCTACTTCATTACAGATGTTTTTTTCTTTTACCATGCATACTATTACTTTAACAAATTTGTTAACTGTCTTTGTTTATTTACAGAACCTGGAGATTGTCAGGAAGGTCAGATAAGACTTGAAGATGGTGCTATAGAGAATGAAGGTAGAGGTTGAGTAAGTTATAATGGAGTCTGGGATGGTGTTTGTGATGACAACGGGAAAAACAGATGCTTTTATTGTCTGTCATCAACTAGGCTTCACTGAATTAGGTATACAAAATATATTAAACAACATCACAACATTATTATAATAATATTATCTATCAAATAGAACCGTTGTATATTTGGGATCTACATTTGGTGAATCTATTGGACCTATTATATTTTCCAATGTTCAATGTGGAGGTTGGGAAAAATAGTCTTGAAGAATGTTGAAGACAAATTACATTGATGGTATCTGTACTAGAGACAGATTAGCAGGAGTGATGTGTGTTGATGGTATGACTATATAATAATCTCCAGTTAGTGTGATCTATCATAATAGGATGTAAATAATGGTGCTGTAGATTAGTAGGTGGAGGTAATGAATATGGAAGGCATTGTTGAAGTATGTAAAGATAATATTTGGGGACTAATAGGAGAAGGTGGTTGGGGTATAGTCATTTGCCAACAGTTGGGTTATGAACAATTCTAGTAAGATAACTGATTAGAATATTTTAAATATCTTACATTGTTTATTACTTTAACTATAACTAGGAAATATAACTAAATGGAATATTAAGATCATGTTTTAAGTAGTAAAGGAGTGCTTATAAAGTATGGAATATCTTCTTAAATTTTGTTTTATACCACAGGTTGTTGTGCCTCGATTACCTAATTATTGATATAGGATATCGTTACATAAATTTATCTTTCCAAACATTTTATACCATCAATTCAACTACAACTACTTTTTTTTCCTTTAGTTTCAATCAATCTCTCATTTTGAGAAACCAAGGAGAGCGTGTTTAAGGGACAAGTAGCATGTGTTGGAAAATGACAGAACCAAGCATAATAATAATAAGAGCCTTATCTATCATAATGCTATAGTTATTAATTAATTAATGATTATTTCTTGTTATTGTATTATGCTTTTCAATAAAAATTTTTTTCAATAAAATTTTCCATGAAATAGTAAAATCTATTAGATAATGTATAAGGCTCACTTGGTTCTTTTACTAAGGAAGTATAATTTATTCATAGACGATGATATCTTACTGATTAATATGGAAATAGTATAAATAATATTAATAAATATTAAACAGGATAACTAATCTTAATAATGCGGTAATGGAGCGCATTACTTTAGCACTTGCTTACTATTACCTTCGGTACATTGTAAGTGAATGTATATATTGAGATGAAATGTATATCTTTCATTTAGGTTACTGTAACTCCAGTGATGTAAGGTTGTATAAATCATTAAGTACCACTCCAGGAGAGGGATCTGTACAGTATTGTTATTCAGGGACATGGTATAGTGCATGTGACTATAACTGGGACTGTAGTGAAGCTAATGTGGTGTGTAGACAATTAGGATATGTTAAAGCAGGTACAGTTAGTCAGTAAAATCATAGTAAAGCTGTTTAAGTAAAGATGAATTAGTCTTGTGTAGCTAGCCTTGCATAGCTACACAACATTAATTAGAACTTGTGTCTTAAATTAATATAACTTATTTCAGTTTTTTTAATCATTGCCTCATTAAATTAAGATAAAAATAATATTTCATAATAATTAAATAAATATTATTAAGAAATCCAAACTATTTTAAAAATGTGATGTTGAAACCCCCCCCCCAAAAAAAAAGTAGATCTAGAAATGTAAACATTGTAAATTGTTTTTAAAGGGAGAAATCATTCTGTAATTGTTTTGAAGATGTATGCCCAAGCATTAGGTGTGGTCTTCAAAACCGAATAGACGGAAATGTTCGCGATAAATTAAATTTTGCGGTTTTGAGGTTTGGTGAGAGATTTGCAAAACATTAAAATTTTTAGCACGTTGCGATACTGTGAAGCATGTCTTTGCTACGTTACTTTTCCTTCCACGTCAAGTTTACACCTGATCCTGGGTCTGTGTCTTTACGATACAAGAAGCTCTCTACAAAGCCAATAAGATCGCAGGTCTCACTAGAGAAAACCAATAAGCACTTAATGGACAGTAGAACATTTGATATAACTAGGCAAAACACTATAGTGTCTATGGTTGTTGTCATAATTATTATCAGTATAAAATGTATTGTTGTTCGTAAACCGCAAACATTAAATCTGCAAAAATTCATCATTTACTACAAATTGCAAAATAACTACTGCAAAGATTTCCACCAGACATTGGAATGTTTAGAGGTGTTGCTTGTTGCTGAAATCATTTTGACTATTTAACTTAATTTTTTAACTACATTCATTAGTTACCAAGTTAAATGATACAGTGGTAGTACAAGCTTAACATAATACTTTGCCAGATGACTTTAATTTAATGGCACGTATTTTTTCTATCTTAACGAGGTCTGTCAACATTTTGCTTGAAATAATTAACTAAATTAATAAATTATGTGGTTATTATTGACAATTGATATATGTTAATCCAGGTATGGTTAGTCACTGAAAATCATTGTAAGGTTGTTTAAGTAAGGAATTCGAAAGTAGAAGTCTTGTGTAGCTAGTCCCATTTAGCCCTTCCATGGGACTAGCTACAAAACATTAAAGTAGAAACTTCTTAAATTAATTAAACTCGTTTGTTAGTCAAAATAATAAAGTATAAAAATTTTAATCTAATTATGAAGCTTTATATGAGCCATTTATGTCATTCAAGTTTATACATCGTTATGTTTTACACAAAGGTCAGCACTATTTATAATGACAGAACAGTAACACATTAATTAAGACAATTGTTGACTCATTAGCAGTATATTATACCACAAAATAAATTATGATGCTATTGATAGTAGACCAGGAGAGCTCCTAAAATAACAATTTTATTAACAATAACAATTTATTTATAAAGATGATATGATATTTTATAGGACATCAGGATTATACGTGTTAATTTATATTCGTACTACTATATATAGCTCAGTAAAACAATGTTAGAACAGTAAAAAAAGAGTGTTATATATATCTCTTTTATGTAGGGGCAGCTCTTTCTATACTTATAAACACATTTGGGTCTTGGGACTATATTCGTCATCATTATTATTATTATTGTTCTGGATTGGAATTAACTCTGTCTAGTTGCTCAATAAATACATCTCATATTATTATATTATTATGACTATTGCACTACTTCCAATAATGCTGGAGTGCATTGTGTACCTCAAATTGGTTAATGTTCACAAAATGTGCATTAAGACTCACTGGTGGTAACAATACTGATGAAGGAGTGTTGGAGTATGTTATAATGGTCACTGGTCAATATTTTGTTTCCTTAGATGAGGAAGAAGCTGTTGTTGCTTGTAAACAGCTTGGATATGAACCATATGCTAGTAAGGACTATTGTATGTACAAAGAATGATTTCAACAGTGTAACTTAAGAAAACTAATTATAGACCTTCCTAAATATTTTAAATTTGATTGATACAACAGTCCATCAAACTATCATTCAAATAATACACCCTATATAATATATCCATTATAACAGTATGGTTATGATTTTATAGGAATTCTCTCCACTTCTGAGTATTCCTGGAGTATCCAGAACACATACTCCTACTTCTATTATTTTCTTGCAGTTATTATGCTACTGAATCTCATTAAGTAGCTGTAGTATTTCTTTAATCAGTAATAGTAGTTGTGCTACTAGTTGTACAACTCCATATGCTATAAAAATGTTATGGTAAGATGATCACTACACATCCATGATTGATTATACGCAATTAAGTTATAGCTCACCTTTGATTGTAGTCATACCTATTATGGTGAAAAGATATGAGAACAAACATTCAACACTACGGTAAATGTATTCTCGTAATTCATATAATAAATACCATGTAAAATATAAAAATGTAATGACAGCAAAATTTTCTATCAAATAGTTAATTAATTGCTAAAACCAAATATATGTAGCATAACAAAACGTACAAAAGACGAAGCATTTATTTATATTATAGTGACCTGATTTGCAAAAAGGGACCACTTCTGGTCAAAACGTTTGTGACTGATTTGTGAACAAACTACCTTCAAAACATATTGAACATATTATTTTTGTATGCATACAGTTGCAATATAATGCATAACTATTATATATGTATCCAAAACTGTTTTAACAGTGTTTTTTTTCAAAATCAGATCCCAAATGCTTTGACTGAAGTGGTCCCTTTTTGCAAATCAGGTCACATATATAATTAATATGCTATACAAATTGATGAGAATTGGCATTAAATTAGGTATTCCTTCAAAATTGTGTTGGTCAACATATTTGTCAAATTGCTATGTGTGGCAGTGATTACAGTCAGTCCTTGATCATCTTATCATTCCTCACTTTTAATATCACATTTATTAAATCATGCTCATCAAGTGTTGATGGTATAGTTATTTTTATAGAATCCAGTTCATGTGTTGATGGTGAAGTACGTCTATCAATGGTTCTATTAGTCAAGAAGGTCGAGTAGAAGTATGTGTTAATGGTATTTGGGGTACTATATGTGGTACTGGTTGGGATAAAATAGATGCTTTTGTTGTATGCAAACAACTTGGTTACACAAACTCAGGTTAGATAAATATAACAGTATTATATGAATATGACACATCTGTGTTTTGGTAGAGCCCAATATAACAACAAATTCCAAATATGGTAGTGGAAACGGTCCAATTGTCTATTCTAATTTAAATTGTCAAGGATGGCAAAGAGTTTTGTGAATGTTACTAAATCTACCTATCGTCATTCACATGTTATAGGACTAATATAGCTGGTGTTCTTGTGAAGATGGTAAGTACATGTAGCAGGTATATGAGTAAATATAAGAAACAATAAAATTATGTGAATTGAAAGGTGTTCTTATTTAAATTTCATAGTTACTCTTATTAGTATATTGGTTTATTGGACTCCTTAGTTATTTATTGAATTTCTATTCCCAACCAATTAAAACTTACTTTGACCTAAGTATATCAATTCTCATTTAGATTGTGATGAGGTTTACTTAGATTAGTTGGTGGTAGAACTAACTCTGAGGGTACAGTTAAAGATGTCATGATGGCTTATGGGGACTTGTTACTGATGCTGGTTGGGATACATTAGATGCTATGGTTGTTTGTAGACCAATTACAGTTACCTACACAAGGTAAGATGAAAACATATTTAAAAATATAAACAACAATATATAATGTCTACTGTCTTTATTAAGTACAAACAACTACATATATAATATCAGTCAAAACACTTACTTATAGTTAAATTAATAATATTTTGTTACATTAACTATAAACAAAGTTTTTGGATAAACATACATTTTAACTACCAATTGATCAAAACAAATTTTGTAAGTTGTAGCCATACATTGGTTACATAGACATACAATTTTAAATTATAGGAGCTGTTGCAGTAAAAGGTTCAATTTGGGTAAACCAGATCGAGCTATTCATTATAGCTTTGTATTATGTAATGGAAACGAACAAACCTTGACAAGTTGTGACTAAATTACGCATTCATTTGAAGAAAGGACGGATATATACAGAGATGCACAAACTGCTGGAGTAAAGTGTTTACCTGAAGTCCTATTTCACACACTACATGTCTTAATGACTCTGTTCTACCAACTGGCAATCCTATGTGTGTCAGGTAATGTACGACTTAGCAATGGTAAATAAAGGAAGATTAGAGTATTGTTATCGTGTTACTGGTCTGTTGTTCTGTCAGTCACTCATAGAGAAGCTATTGTTGCTTGTAGACAACTTGGATTCACAAAATATTCTTGTGAGTTTAAGAAATGAATTTTTCCAAATATGGTTATTTAATTATTTGAAATATTTTTTACCCTATCATAGGTGGGTTTGGAATGATAAGATGAAAGCAGACTTGGGGTCTGGTTCCATATTAATCAAAGTCTGTTTCAAAAGATAACCTGCAATGAAACAGCCTCACAGTCAAATTGAGTGACTGTATCAATTCAAGAAGGTTCTTGTGTGTGTCAGATCAGTATTGGATTAAATGTTTTGGTAAGAATTATCAATAATATCAATAATGTATTTTTGTGACTCACTATAAAAACATAATATTAATCTACTTATTTACAATTGCTTTTTCCTTAGTTTACCATACATACTATTTCTTTAACAAATTAATTAATTGTATTTGCATATTTAAAGAACCGGGAGATTGTCAGGAAGGTCAGATAAGACTTGAAGATGGTGCTATAGAGATGAAGGTAGAGTTGAAGTATGTTATATGGAGTCTGGGTAGTGTTTGTGATGACAACTGGGATAAAACAGATGCTTTAATTGTTTGTCGTCGTCAACTAGGCTTCACTGAATTAGGTAGACAAATATATTAAACAACATCACAACATTATTATAATAATATTATCAAATAGAACCTGTTGTATATTGGGATCTACATTTGGTAGATCTATTGGACCTATTTATATTTTCCAATGTTCAATGTGGAGGTTGGGAAAATAGTCTTGAAGAATGTTGTGAAGTACAAATTACATTGATGTATCTTGTACTAGAGACAGATTGGCAGGAGTGAGTGTGTCGTGATGGTATGACTATATAAATAATTCTCTAATCTGTGTGATCTATCATAATAGGATGTAATAATGGTGCTGTTAGATTAGTAGGTGGTAGTACGAATATGAAGGCATTGTTGAAGTATGTAGAGATAATATTTGGGGACTAATAGGAGAAGCAGGTTGGGGTATAGAAGATGCTACAGTCATTTGCCAACAGTTGGGTTATGAGGCAATTTCTAGTAAGATAAACTGATTAGAATATTTAAATATCTTACATTATTTTTAATTTAACTATAACTAAGAAATATTACTGACTTACATACTATGATCATATTTTAAAGTAGTAAAAAGTTCCTTATAAGGTATTGAATTTTTTCTTCTTTTAATTTTGATCTGTTCTGTGCATACTCTTATTGACAAAGATAACTTAGAGATTGTTCCAGCCACAATTTGTTTTTATAGAACAGATTATTGTGCTCTATTACCTATGATATAGGATATCCTTACATTAAATTTATCTTTTAAAAACATTTTATACCATCAATTCAACTGCAAACTACTTTTTCTTTTAGTTTCAATCAATGTTTCTCATTTTAAAAAACCAAGGAGAGCTGTTTTAATAGACAATAGTAGCATGTGGTTGGAAAAGAGACATCATTAGCAGACTGCACCAAAACATCATATACTTTTGAGGAGGCTAAACAACTTGCACGTAACTCTATCAATGTAGCTGGTGTTACTTGTAACATACCAATACCTACCTCCAGTCATATCCTCGTTTGTACATAATGAAACAATAATTTTATTAACCAATTCAGAGGTACTAACAAGAGTTCAAGATATAAGTTCTTCAAAAAGTATAGACTAATTATCATATATTAAAGTATACTACTCTTCTTAGTAATTTTAGTGATCCATACAACAACAAAGATACCAACTAAAAGTTCAAGAATCCAATTCAACTAAAAGTAAATGTATATTGTCATTAAATAATTAAAATATGTGTTATGACTTTTACAACACAGAGGACTCACGTTTTATGGAAATGGAAATTGCTATCCTTGTAACATATGTGTTGCAAATAGTAGGGTGGAGTCTTACTATTGTAAGTATTGTCTATTTTTTGCTTATCATACCAGTAATGGTATTTTTCAAAATTATTGTCTTTGTTAAGAAATTTTTAAAAATTCATCTTTTTTATGTAATTGCCTTTATGTCATAGTTAGGATTATATTTTCATAGCCAACTTACTATTATAAACAGTAAAGTATTACATTGGTCTCCTTTTATTTCTTTGTTAGATTTAGTAGCAGTGATTCTATATGCAAAAAAAATTTTCAAAAAAAGCGTTTACCTTCACGTCCATTACCACCTGTATTGATGTCTAATATCTTTGATAGTACGAGATATTCGAACTACAGTCTGCGGATGAAAATGATGAGATTAATGCAAAAGAAAAAAAACAACAGAAAGTTTTCTATCAACTAAAGAAAATCCTTAATAAGATGATAATGAACCCCATTATGATATGCATACCTAAGTAACAAAATAATAGACTATTTCGTTGTATTTGTCACAATGGATTACAATAACTATTGCTCTATTAAGAGAAATATGTACACTAGCTATTGTTAACATTGAACTTTGATCTTTTACTTTTACATTATCTAATTGAATGTAAAAATTTGTAAAACTATTATAAATTAGTGTCAACATGTGGAGTCAGTAGCTTACTGAAAGACATATATATAATTTTACTGTAGATCATTTCAAAAAAATAACTTGCAATGAAACAGGATAACAATCAGACTGAGTGGATTGTCAAATTATTGAAGAAGGTTCTTGTGTGTGTCAGATCAGTATTGGATTAAAATGTTTTGGTAAGGGATTATTATATTAATAATAATAATAAATAATATTAAATATGAGACAAATAGTAAGTTTACTACTTACAATTACTGCTAATCACTAAAAATCAAATTAATGACTTAAAATAATTCTATAACACTCCTTTATATTTGCATTAGGTGGGAAACAATCATTGCATGTGTAGTTTCTATTGTGAAGTTATAATTATACTATACAATGTTCACTTTTCACTGTAACTTTATCAAAATAGTCATATAAATATACATATTTGGGGAAATTACATTTAGCATAATTCCATCTTTATATAGTTACATTACCTGATTAGTTGGAAGTGAAAATTGTTTAACATTGTTTTCTTTCAGTTATATTGTCCCCTTGAGATAACTGTGTATACTGTGTGTAAAAATACCAAACAGCATATATTACATTTCAGCATCATTCCTAGTACAATTGCATATATAGTGCAATCTAAAATCACTGAAAACAACTTCATGGATTAAAGATGCTGTGCTTCAAGAAGACAATGCCTTTTTCTGTTTTCCTAATACTATTGTGGTTAATATTGCTAGATTTCGGGATCCTACGTCTATCTGTCAATAAAAACAAGGAGTACACAAAGTCAATATCTTTGAATATATTAAGCTTTTTATGGCTGTTGTATTTTAAGTTCCTTCTGTAACTGTTTCTCTATACAGATTTAAAATTCAGGCGTCTCAATGTTGTAGTTCTCTTCACTGCAGCTATAGGTGTGTGTGGAACATTGCTTGTTTTTTTTTGAGTCTGCACTGGCCTACAGCTATCTGGGTAAAACATAAATAGCATCTCCATTTTTACATATTCAAAACGGTTCTTGGCTATTGTTGCTCTGTCACTTGGAGCAGATCAACTCTGTGAAGGCATCTTCACAACAACTAATAGTTATGTAGGGTGGTAATTATTGGAGCCTTCACTGGGATGGTCCTTAACTGTCATTGCTGCTTGTTGGAAGAACAACAGTCTGATTTTAACATGTTTCCATAACCAGCATTCATTTACTTGGTATCATCATCATTCTTCTAACTGGATTTGTCTTTAAAAAATATTTTATTGATAACACTCCTTTCAGAAATCCTCTTAAATAATTTATAATGTTCTCAACTTTGCTTGGAAAAACAAAGTACCCAGTACAACGTTCTGCTCTCACATACTGGGAACACAAACATCCATCAAAAATCAATTTCAGTAAAACACAATGCGGAATCCAACCATAATACACGACTATCAACCACTTGCATCAAAACAATAGATCAGGTTTCTACTAAACTCCACCTACATTGTTTATTATGGCAGTACAAATAGTACCATCCCTATTTATCAATTATGTAAGAATATTATTTTCGTTGCAACATCAGTATGTTTACAACTGATTGGTCTTGGTCTTCTGTTACAAGCTTTAAGTAGATTTGGATATGTTGCATTGACTTATATGTGACTATAGAAGCAGACAACAATCAAACATGTTTATTTCAAGCAAACAGTAATGATTCTCAATCTATACATTTGTTCAAAAACACATATGTGTTTAATGATTCCAAATTCTATAGCAGCTGTTGGTAGTCTTTTCATATACCTGGAACCATCAGATTTGTTTTTTGCTCCAATCTCCTCATAGTATGAGAAGTATTCTTATTGGTCTCTGGTATTCTAGCATGGTCTTTTTGAACTGATTGGTTGGAAAATTACTGAGTTTATAAAACACAGCCATCTATGAAACCAAGTTGTGAGTTCAGTATCCTTTTAATGAATGTTAATAGTTTCCTGTCTTGCCTTTGTATTGTTTATATTTCTAAGTGCAAGATAGAAGTTAAGAAGTTGTGGAGATTGTTTTAATCCTCATACTGTTTGCAGAAGGAAAGTTACTATATAAGTGACTTTAGAAGACGAGAATATACGTAAATATGGAACCATTTCCATAGTTTATTTATAATAATGTTTGTGTCAGTTTATTATAGTTACATGTCATCATAAAAGCTGTTTATAATTTTGCTGTCATCTACAGTATATATTTAGAAAACCAATATTACACGAAGTTGTATACATGCAACCAAATTATTGAATTTCATTATTGAGCAATGTATATAAGTATACTAGTTGATGTCATGTTAATGCATCTAGTTCTCTTTCATAATATATTGTTGATCGTACATGATTGTACAATCATAATGAAAGTAAATATATACATATAGATAGATGATAGATAGATAGGAGGAGGGAGGTAGGTGGGGTTAATAATGCATGAATTGTACAACAGACAGACAGATAGACCAATGGATAGACAGATGGATGGACAGACAGACAGACAGACAGATAGATGATAAATAGATAAGATAGACTTTGAGTCAAGAGTGAGGTCTTACTATTCCTTTGATAATATAATTCAATAGAAATGATGTTAGAATTATATTAATCAAATAAATAATGTTTGGCTTTTGAAAATATAATACCTTTATTATTGCCAGTTGGCTAATACATGCAGAATATCATTGCTGAAGGATAAATGTAGACTAGCTGCCATGTTGAATCCACCAAAATATGTTTGTAGTATACAATGAAAACTGAAAACTTTAAGCATCAAAAAATGTTGTAATGTAAAATGTCATGACATCCTGTTTTTATACTGTTCCTAGAAACCTTTTGAATGTTCATGATTGTATACATTGTATTTGTTTAAGTGAACTGAAAAGTATGCTGCTATTGATTGTTCACTGAAGTTAATGGTTGAGTACATTTTTACTAAAGGGGGGGGGGGGGGGCAAAATGCTGCAATGCTATTTACCTGTTGACCAATTAGTAGTATACGATCTAACCAAATGTATGATCAGTAACAAATATGTGGCATCAAGTGTTATTGATTGTAGACAAGGAGAGCTCCAAGAAACAATTCATTTCTGTGGATTTTTACATGATATAATTGTGTATAGGATATCAAGAAAAATAATGTGTTAATTTATAATAATTAATAATATATAGGCTCAAATACAACAAGGTTGAGCATTGAAAATAATTGTTCTACAATAGAAATTTCTAATGATATTCATTTCATATATCATAGGTAGTTCATAATTACCGTTCATTAGCGTATCAGTCATACCATAATTATTCTTGGATCTTCTTTTTAAAACTGAAAATCAAAGCCGGAAAATATGTCTACACGTACTGCAAGAAGTATGAGGACTAAGCTTTTAGTATTCTCCGTTCTCATCCGTATCTTTTCCGTTAAAAATTACTTATTCATAAAAATGGGAGAGGCTAGCCTTCGTACTTCAGGCTTAGTGGGGTACGAGGCTACTCTTGATGTGCTGAAATTACTTGTTTCGTTCCAAAGCGCTCATAGTGTGAAATGCAAAAAGCAGATAGTCAGTTTCAGATTATGCTGCAGTCTGAAATTATGGCAAAATCTTCTTTTATTTGAGTTTTTCTTTCGAGACCAAACAAACAAATAATAAATATAAACAATGCAGTATTTTTTATTAACTTTTACTGTGATGCTTAGCAACATTGTGTTTAATTATAAAATCAAATCACAACATGGGACATTACCCTAGGAAGGGGAGAAGACGACAATTTGAGCATATTCTGATGTGTTGTGGTGAGATATATATTTGTTTTATCATCATTTCAATGACATTGGAAACACAAAACCTGTGTAGTCTCGCGTAGGCCAAGGACCCTCCCTCTAGAGGAGGCGCGAGACTGCTCTTATAAACGACTATGATAATATGAACACCAAATCATCCTTACCCACTGACCCTATACAACCACTGAATTTTATTAATCCTGGTACAATGCTCAGCGTCTTCCCAAAACATTTATAGGATGGGTTTTTTTCTATTATTTTCTTTTTGTCACAAATGAACGTGTTTATTGCCAAAGTTATAAGCGTTTATTTTATATATTATTGTAAAATAAGTATTTTTCATAATACTTATACATATATACAATCATTCAATCAGAAGAAGCAAAAAGGTTATCTTGATCACCCCCCTGGGGTTAGTGGGGGAGATGGTACAGACTTTCTTTCAAGAAATGTAAACAGACACTTGATTATGTAATTATTCCATGCCTTTTTAGGATGACTCAGATTTGTTCATTGGCTTAATAGATGTATCTAACACCAAAACTAAAGAAAGACTTTTTATAGTTATCCTTTTAAATATAGTTATATATAGATTAAAACAAGGGTTCCAAGCCAACACACAAATGTTAGATTTGCCCTATCTACTTTTTTTTTGTCAGATTTACCTCATTAGAAGAACTACATACAGAAGTTAGAGATTTACAGGGACAACAAATGTACTCATAAAGTCATGGTCTTGTAGGTTTCAGTAACTCACTATAGATATTTAATTCCACCATTGTTTAAGATTAAACATAATATCAGTGAAATCAGTGTACTTAAGTGTCAAGGACATGACTGAATGCTTTGTGCTTCTCCCCTTTGGACAACTCAGATGTCTTTCCTACCAACCCTACTACACCCTAAGACACTAACTTTAAACATGGCCTTGCAAATCTACAATACTTGTGAGTTGACATTCCTAATATTAGCCAGTCTACTAGCTGAAAGAAACAATGAGTGTTGACATTGTGAGAACTGGTTTCATGGCAATATATTGACATATTAGGGAATAATTTAATGTCTTATTAATACATGAGTATAATTGATTAGTGAACCATTCGAACATTCTTAATTTTTAAATAGATTTCTTTCATTTTTTAACATATTGTTTAAAAAGTTCCTATATGTTTTAAAATAGAAGACTAATTATCCAAGTGACAACAAATAACTTAACCTTAACACATTAGTGTTTATTGAATCTCAATATGGTTGTCTTTAGTATAGACAGTCATTGTAGTTTGACCCTCCTATGGTCAATGGTGAGGACCATAAATAAGAAATATGCTACATCACTACAATTCAAATTAATGACTATTAAGGTATTTATAATATTTTCATATCTTGATATTTTATCTGAATTGTTGTGAACAAACATTTTCAATAGTAGTGCCTACTTTGACGTTATGGTAACTGAAATGTTCATTGTCCAATTGTAATACTGGTTAGATAAAATTAATAGTTGTAGATCAGATAAAACATACTACATTTAGGTCAGTTATATTTAGCATATTCCTAATCTTCATAAAATCAACATTACCTGATTTAGTTTTGACACTGAAACAACTGTTTATAGTGTTTGTCTTACAGTTGCATATCTCTTGAGATAACTATCTGTCAACACATCATAAAACATTCTATTATATTAGCATTTCAGCATCATTCTAGTACATTGCATATATAGTGCATTCTAAAATCACTAAACACTTCATGGTCATCGTGCTGTGCTTTAAGAAGCATGCCTTTTTCTGTTTTCCTAATATATTGTGGGTAATACTTTTGCAGATTTCTGGATCCTACTGTCGATCTGTCAATAAAAACAAGGAGTACCACAGTCATATCTTTGAATACATGAAGCATTTAGGCTGTTGTATTTATTTTCTCTTCCTGTAGCTAGTCTTTATCAATTTGAAATTCAGCCGTCTAATGTAGTTCTCTCACTGCAGTATAGGTTGTATTGGACATTGCTGGTTTTTTTTTTTTTTTTTTTTTTTTTTTTGTTTTTTTTTTTTTTTTTTTTTTTTTTTTTTTTTTTTTTTATTTTATTGTTTATTTGTTGAGTCTGCACTACCTACATCTACCTTGATAATAACATAGTCATCTCCAATTGTATATATTCACAAATTTTTGGCCAGTGTTTGCTCTGTCACTTGGAGCAATCAACTCCTTGAAGCATTTCACCACAACTTAGTACTTTGTATGGGGTGGTATTGTTGGGCCATTTACCGGGATGGTCATTAGCAGCCATTGCTGCTTGTTGTAAACCCACGTCTAGTTTACAAATATTTCATTACAAGCCTTTCATTTATTTGGAATCTTCATCATATTTTCCTGGTTTTACCTTCAAAAAATATTTTATTGATGCCAACTCTTTCAGAAATCCTTCAAATTAATTTATATGTTCTCAACATGCCCGAAAAAACAAGTACCCATACAACGTTCTCTCTCACATACTGGGAACACAACACCCTCAAGGATCCCTCTCGTAAAAAAAATATGGTGGACCATTCACTGAAGTAGAAGTTAGAGAGTGTCAAAACTTTTTTAAGCTGATACCGAATTAATAATGTCCTTGCAGTTGTCTTTGTCTGTCGAACCTATTACACGCCTCATCACCCACTTGCACCAAAACAATAGATCATGTCTACTAAATTCCACCTACTTGTTGTTATGTAGTAGTAATTATAGCTATCCCTCTATTATCACTTAAGTAAGAAATATTTTCGTTGTCCACATCAGTTATGTTACAATTGATTGGTCGTGGTCTTCTGTACAAGCCTTTAGCAGATTTGGATATGTGGCCATTGCACTTATATGTGACTATAGAAGAAGATAACACTCAAACTGTATATTCAAGCAAACAGTCATGATTCTCCAATCATATACCATTTGTTCACAACACATTATGCTTTCATGATTCCACTTGTTATTGCATGTGTTGGTATCTTTTCATACTACCTGGAACCATCAGTTTGTTTCGCCTCAATTCTCCTATAGTATGAAGTATTCTTATTGGTCTCTGGTATTCTAGCAATGGTCTTTTTGGAACTGATTGGTTGGAAAATTACTAAGTTATAAACACAGTCCATCTATTAAACCAAGTTGTGAATTCAGTATCTTTCTAATGAATTTAATAGTTTTTCCTGTTAGCTTTTGTATTGTTTATATTTCTAAGTGCAAGATATAAGTTAAGAAGCCGTGGAGATTGTTTTAATCCTCATATATTGCAGAAAATTACTATAAAATACTTTAGAAGAGAAAACTACACTTAAATATGGAACCATTTCATAGTTTACTTATAATAATGTTTGGGGCCATTTACCCTGGTGCTTGCTTGTTATTTTAATGTGTATCTCTATGGTCTATTCTTAGTTCAATTAATAAATTGCTGTTAATAAATTTTACTATACTGTGCAGAGTTTATATAAGATACCAAATACACTACACTAAAGATGCATAACTAAAGATGCATTATCATGGTTCTAGGTAACAATGAGTCTAGTATTTAAATTGAAGGAATTTACACAATTGTAGTCTAGGGGGGGGGGGTGTGTCATGTTGATGTAATTGTAGTCCCTGATTATAACATATTGTTAATAGTGCATTTATCGTCATATATGAAAGTTCCTATATCTCTAGGTCTTTATAACCAACAGTTATATAAGTAAATATGCAACTATTAAGTAGTTAGATTAACTTTGAGCAGGAGAGAGGTCTTACATTTTATACTAATAAGTAATTCAATAGGAATAAATTTTAGAATTCCTAAACTAATCTTATTAATTCAGTAATTGAGCACATTACTTTAGCTTTGATTTGTCGGCCCTACTATGAGCCTTCAGTAATTGTAAGTGAGTGTATCTATTTGTCATATCTTTTATTTAGATTACTGTAACTCCCATGATGTAACGGTTGTATTACTCATTATGTCCACTCCAGTAGAGGAACTGTATGTATTGTATCAGTGTATGTTACTATTGCTGGGATTGTAGGACAGTTAGTCAGAAAATCATTGTAAAAGTTGTTTAAGTAGAAGTCATGTGTAACTAACCCCTACATGTAGTTTAGTTCCAGCTAGCCCATGCATGGTACTGGTCCAACATCAAAGTAGAAATTTTGTCTTAAATTAATGTAACTTATTGAAGTTGTTATGACTATCTCTCTAATAAATACAGATAAATAGTTAACTTTATAAATAATTAATAAATAATAATTAATGAGAAATCCAGACCTACTGACAAATGTGAAAGCCCAACAGAATCATGATCAGTATATAGATCTAAATGTAACATTTTTAATCACCAAATAATTTTTCAGGCAGAAACCATTTTGTAATTGTTTTAAACTATTTTGATGTCTCCACTCATAGGGTGTGGTCCTTCATATATTCTTTGTTTGGAGACATGACTTGTTGTTGCTGAAATTATTTGACTATGTAACTTAATCTAACTACATTATTTACGTACCACATGAACAATTTAAATGATATTGTGGTACTATGAACTTAACTTAATACTATGCCTAATATTTTTGGCAGGTAATTTATGTCACCACAAAATTAGACTTGGAAAAATGGACTCATGTCCTTTTTGGTCACACCAAACCGACAGCCACTGCCAAAATAGATCCACTGTATTCACTTTTTTGACATGTGGTGTTAGTAAAGAACAATAAAGATTATGAAAAATCTTCTTACGTCGAAGGTGTAGAGGTGTTGAAGATGTTGATTTAGTTATGTGCCTTTCCTCTACTTAAGGGGGAGGGGGGGGAGGGGGAGGGGGGGGAGGGGGGGGGGGGGGGGGGGGGGGGGGGGGGGGGGGAGGGGGAAGGGGGGGGGGGGGGGGGGGGGGGGGTGAATTTAGATATCTTAGAGGACATGTGATGCTTGCAAGAGATTTATCAGAAGAAAGCTACCATGTTGTAGTTTGTGATTGCGTCATATTTTTCAAGAATAAGAAAAATGGAAAAAGGTAATTGATGAAAGTGTTTTGTTGATTTTATTACATGGTAATAGTGTAATGACAGCACCCAACAGGAAAAGAAAAAAGAAATGTAAAGTAAGGTTATGATTTTAAGGTGATGTTACTGAATATAATAAGTATAAACTTAGGACATTAGTTACCACGAAATGTTTGTGAGCTGGGCTATCAAAAGTTACTGAAAAGAAGCTAATCTTGCCATGCCTGGACTTCAAAATATTAGTTTACGTCTGATAATGAGCTTTAATGTGAACCTTGGGAGTTTATCCAAATTTTAATGATGGTTTCTAGTCATTAGCTTAACATTTGCAAATTTTGCGTTGTGTTACCCATATTGGTATGTTTATTGTTAATATTATCTTATTTTTCTCATTAATAAAGGTACAGTATCACCAAATGGTGCATTAGGAATCACTGGTGGTAAACAATACTGATGAAGGATTGTGGAGTATTTTCTAATGGTCACTGGTCACCATGTTTTGTTCCTTAGATGAGGAAGAACTATTGTTGCTTTGGGTAACAGCTGTGGATATGAACCATATGCTAGTAAGATTGTTTGTATTACAAGTATTATTTCCAACATTGTAACTTAAGAACTACATTGATAGACATTCTAAATATTTTTAAATTTGATTCATATATAGGCCATCAAAACTATCATTCAACAATACACTCTATCATTATCAGTACAGTATATGTATAATTTATAGGATTCTCTTCACTTCTGAGTATTCCTGGAGTATCCAGCACACATACTCTACTTTCTATTATTTTTTCTTGCAGTTATTATGCTACTGCATTTCATTAAGTAGCTGTTAGTATTTCTTCAATCAGTAGTAGTAGCTGTGCTACCAGTTGTACAAATCCATATGCTATATGATAAGGGGTCACTAAACCTCATGTTTGGTTATTTACTTATTTTATGTTATAGTACAAAAGAGTGCACAATTGTAAACATCTATCTATAGATCTTAGTATACAACTTTACTCTTACCAGCTATGACAAGTGAATCTATTGTAATATAAATATTGTAGTGTGTCTCATTAATAATAAACATAGATGGGCCCTGGTACTATTAGGGAACACTTTTGTAAGTAAGACTATTTAATTTGTAGGGGCTATGGCAATTCTCCATGAACTACTTAATGTGAGTTTCTGCTTGACGACCTTGGTAAGTTTTGTACACATTGCACACGTGTCTGGACTCTTTTTCACATACTCTTCAGTGTTTCTTGATTCATTATAATACTACATAATAAAACTGACATGTAACTACTTTGTTTCCTATATCATCAGCCTCTCCACATCGTTTTGGGTCTATTACTAGAATAGTCTTCTTTGAGTATAGATAATAGCTATAAACTGTTCCCAAATCTAATATCATGTGAACCATTAAATGTATTCTTGATAATTTAGTAGCCCTAGCAGAGTCATAGGTGAACCGATTCTGGAAACTTTTGTCAAGGTCTGCTGGAGAGTGTATTAAAGATAAAACAGCAATTACATATGTCATTATGGAGAGTGGATCACCTTATTTCACACCTCATGTAGTTCAATGTCAGACCATCTTCTAAATGTCTTAACAGTTAAACAAAAAAAAACTGATGAACCATTGTGTAAGGACTATACGCTAGAATTTATGATAGGACAGTACAACACACCTTTTTTGAAGAAACAGTTTGTCTGGCTTCATGAACTGCGAAATCCATAGTAAGTTATAGTCAAAATAGTAAGCTGTAAGAACTGTACAATCACTGATCATAATCAGTTAAAAACATGCAATTATATAATTTTAGGGTATTGGCCCTACTTAAATTTTAATACAAAGTAAGTGGATATTGTAATTCTAATTAATAGAAATTCTTGAACTTTTTCGTTGTAACTATTAATCAAAAATTGATTAAATCACATTGTAAATAAACAAAATGAGTTGCAATAATTACCTAAGGTCTTTTGACTCAATTATGCACCAACCAAAACATACTTTGATGAGTTAGCAAATATATATATATATATATATATATATATATATATAAATACAAGATAAATTTTTAGTTCAGATACCTTTCAGCTTCAGTCATTTACGTTCAGATAACCTTTTTCTACAATAAAGCCAAAATCATGAAGTTTACTACTACTAAATAGGAGGAAGGAGTACTTTTGTATGAAGGTCACAGATATATGTACTCAACAGGGAAGAAGAGATGAAAGAATACTTTGGAGATGCAGTAACAGAAACAGAGAATGTACAGGTCACTATAACAACACTAAAGACAACACTCATCAACACAAAAGGACCATAGACATTCCGAGATTAGGCTGCTATTGAAGTTGAAAAGATAGTCATTGACTAAAGGAAGCTTCTAAGAGAGGCCAATACCAACTTTATATCATGAGAGAATAACAACAGGAATATCGCAGCAATCCCAAATAAGGAAGAGGTCACTTCAAAGATGTGAATTTTGAGCAAATCAAAACACGTCTATATGAGAACCATCATAAGAACTTCCTGCTCTACCAACGAACAAGCTGAAGTACATTCTCAGGAGAATGAACAAAAACAACATCTGGCAAGTCACTTTTTAGCTAAAATGGTTCTGGAGAGGACAAAATACTTAATCAAATCTTTCCCCTACATGCATATAAACAGGTAAGCAACACCCACTAATTATGCTTTCTTGACAAATAAATCTAAGGTACTTTACGACATAGTTGTTTTATATCATTCAAGAGAAAGCTCAAAATTTATAACTACAATTCCAAATCGAGACTGTGATCGATGAGTTTTGAGCTTGCCATCAAACAAGCAATACAGTTGTTGATCTAATATTGTTCATACAACATTCCTCTGCCTTTGCTCCCATTTGTTTTGGTTCATCTAGCATGGCAAAGACGATATTCCAGGTTACCAAGAATTGATTAGCTCGTAACCTATTTCAAAACCACACGTGGATAGCTGGAATATTCCACACAGCAGACTGGAACTTATATGAAGATGAAGGCCACCAAACACGCAATCATTGAGGGGCATTTTACACAGCAAGTAGTTGGCAAATTCCATCTGAAATCTTTGAATATCGAGGTATTTCAGAACAAGTTCAGCACAGAGGGTTTAGCCACGAGGTCTGCGTACAGCAGCTTGCAACAGGTGCACGTCCACGACTTCGGAAAAAGTAAAGCTATTGAGAAAGATGGGAAACACTTAAGGAACTCAAAGAAAGATTTAGCAGTAATATAATGTCTTATCAGACTATGTAGCAGACATGTCTCAACATATTTAACTAATGAATTCTTTAATCTTTACTTTCCTTAATATTAAATTTGTACACTGTTAATCATCATTTACCTTAAACTCCTTCAATATACTTAGATTGTTCAGTCTTCAGTAGTGGTTGTAAATTTGCAATTTTTTGTTAATTAGAATTACGGTATCCATAGGCGAAATCGTGTTATTTCAAGGCGTTTCACTACTCTGGTTCGCTACTCATAGAGATAGTATAGAAAAACGTAACCGGATTGGAAACGGATCACGTGATCCCATAGAACTGAATGAACATTTGAAAACGCACTCCGTGTCCAAAAAATTCAATTAATTTTTATTACCTTACATTGTAACTAGGCACACTTATGCTGTTATTATATATTTCTATAAAGACAAAGTTAATTTATTATAAAAATAATAATTATATTATTAATTATTATTGCAAGTTAAGTTATTATATTCATGCTCCTTTCCATTTCTTGTCTGTGCTAAGAGAGAGACTCCATTCCTTGGGATCATTGCCTAAATAATCAGATGACAGGTCATTTTATTAGATTGGTTGCAAAAGTCAATACAGTCTCCTGGTTCAGGCCTAGAGCACCATTTAAACAGGAGTCTGCACTATCTAACACTTGTAACAGCAAAACGGTGTACAATTTTAAAACCTGCATCTGGAAAGAGCTCCTTGTAGTATATATATATATACTAGCAAAAAGACTTTTGTCTTACTGTAACTGTGACCTAACATTACCAGTAAAATTGTCAGATAAATATACATAATTACTTCAAATAAGTATTTTTTATAAAGTATCACTTAATTAAAGTAAAAATTCTAAAATACTACATGCTTGTTTTCAGAAGAAACAGGACCACTGTAAGCTATAGTTTTATATGCTTGTCATGGACAAGGAGTGTACCGGAAGTGCGTGGGCGTTCCAATCCCGGGTACGTAGTCTATACTATCTATGGCCTACTCTACAATAGTAACGGGTTTGCCTACGGATACCGTAATTCTAATTAATAGACGTTTTTGAAATTTTCACTGAACTAACATTCAAAATTCAATTAAATCTCGTTGTTTAAAATACACAAAGACTTAACTAAATTCATAAGGTCTATTGACGTTGCAAAAAGATCCAAATATCTTTGAATGTGTTGGAGGTATGTTTTCAAAGAGAACAAGTCAGCACAAGAGGTTTCGATACAGCAGCTTGCAGTAGGTGCACGTCACCTCGTCATAAAAAAAGCTGAAATAAATTTCGGATATTTCTACCTTAATATTACATTGTATACTATCTTAGCTATCATTTACCTTACTGACAATAACTTATGAATTTTTTAATCTTTAATTTTCTTAACTTTAAATTGTACACTAATTTAATCATTTTACCTCGAACTCCTTCGCCATTACTTAGACTGTTTCAGTCCCTTTAGCTCCTCGTCGTTGTAATTTGTAAATTCCGCAACATTGTGTTTAATTAGAATTACGGTATCTGTAGACGAAACCGTACTTGTGTGTTAAAACTAGAGTAGGCGAAACCGTACTAGCTCATTTCAAGTAGGGCGAACTCGAGAAGCAGAACCCGTACTAGCTCATTTCAAGTAGGCAACCTTGACAATATTGTACAATGGAAGACATTACTTTAACTTTGATTTATTTCACCCTACTATTGCCTCAGTACATTGTAAGTGAATAAAAATGTTTGACATGAATGTACCATCTTTCATTTAGGTTACTGTAACTCCAGTGATGTAAGATTGTATAACTCATTAGGTACCATCCAGGAGAGGGACTTCTGTACAGTATTGTTATTCAGGGGCATGGTATAGTGCATGTGAACTATAGTGAACTGTGTAGAGAAGCTAAGGTGTGTGTGTAGACAATTAGGATATCTTAAAGAGCAGGTACAGTTATTCATTTTTAAAGTTGTTTAAATAAAGAAGTAGAACTAGTCTTGTGTAGCTAACACCTGGGGCCTCTTTCTACACAACACTGAAGTAGAAGATTATTTTAAATCTTTATGAAATCACTTTGCTAATCATGGCAATCATTACGCAATAGTGCATGTTAATGAAAACTTGTGATATATAGCCATTGAATTGTTATTGAAGACTTGGAGCTCACCCCCAATCTACAATCATAGCACTTGGTGGCACATGTTACTACTGAATTACTGTCAAAATAATCATACATTTTGTGGTTCACATACCAATAACAAGTCAACAGCATTTACTGTGCTATTATTCAGTTAGTGTTAAAAGTGTGATGTTTTGGTAAGAAACATATCCTAACAATTCAAAACGTTCTCATCAAAATGTTTGGTGGGATGTCTTTTAAAGTTAACATTGGTTATGGGTATTTCTTTTATTTAAATTAGTAACTTGTTTGTATTCTTTAATGTTTTTGTTGTGCACTCTACGCAAAGATCAAAGTAAGATATATACAATCTAGTGTTGTTTTAGTTACGCCTATTTGACTTTTAGTTAACTAACTATAAGTAACTAATCTTTTTTCATCTGACAATTAACTAACTAAAACTAACTATAAGTTTTGGACACCAAGAAAAGTAACTCAAACTAACTAAAATGTAATGCAATAATGGCAAAAAACTAACTACAACTCAAAACAACTGATACCTGTACTCAATAAATAACTGTCAAAACTACACAAAAGATAAACTAAGATATGAGATGATAACTTGTGAGTGATAAGTTAACTGATAACTAAAGATGGACATTTCAATGCAACCATATATAGAGCAGCAACAATGATCAGTAAGACCACATGTTTATAGTGCTGTTACTGCTATGCAAGTGAGCAGTAAGACCACATGTATATTTTCACCTTGGATGTATAATAGGGTAGAATAGAAAGAATAGTAAGACAATGATAGCCAATAATGATAGCGCTATTACTGTTATACAAGTGAGCAGTAAGACCACATCTATACTTTTCACCTTGGATGTATAATAGGGTAGAAGAGAAGACAATATAGCCGATAATGATAGTGCTATACTGTTTATACAAGTGAGCAGTAAGACTACATGTATGTCTTTCACCTTGGGTATATAATAGGGTAGAAGAGGGGGAAGACAATAATGATAGTGTTTATTACTGCAATACAAGAGTATTTACACTAAATGACAACTACCCAATTAGATTTTTGGGTAGGAAAATGAAAAGTTATATGCAACTGTTAGGACATATGGCTCAGCTATATTCTCATTGTACCTGCCTCATCAACACCACTTGAAAGATTTTTTCCAAAGTTGAGTATGCATCAAGTTGTAGAAGAACCATTAGCAGGTACAAACTTAGAGAATGAAAATACTTCTTAAGACAAACAAACAATACCTTTAGCATAATAATACATGTATTAAAATTTAACTATAACTAACTAAAATTGATCCTCTTACAAAAAAAACTTACTAATAACTACTAAAATTAATTCTCTTACAGAAAAACTAACTATATAACTAATTAAAATTATAAAAAGCTAAAACTAAAAACAACACTAATACAATCCATGTACCCTGTGTTGATACTTTGTTCCCAATCCAAACATATATATCATTTCCTTTTATATTTAATTTTTCTATGTACTCAAACAAAGATCAAATAAAGAATACATTTCCTCTCAACCCAACCCTGTATAACATCCTAGTTCTCAGCCCATTTTATACCCTAAGCTTTCAGGTTACATTTATAAAAAACAGTTTATTTGTTAATATATTACGTAATGTTATATATATACGTCCATATATTATATCCTACCTTACTATATATAGTTCATGTTAGAACAGTATGAATAAGTGTCATAAATATATTTATATTATTAACTTTGTTATATAGGAGCTGCTATTTCCAATAGTTATACCACATTTGGATCTTGGAACTATATGCGTCAGTATTATTATTATTGTTCTGGTTCTGAACTGACTCTGTCTAGTTGTTCATTGTATTACACTTCATATTATCATTGCTATACTTCCGATAATGAGGATGTGCGTTGTGTGACCTAATTTTGGTATGTTTATTGTTATACTATTATTATTTTTGTCAATAATAAAGTACATGTTCACCAAATGGTGCAATTAAGACTCACTGTGGGTAACAATACTTATGAAGGAGTGTTGGAGTATTGTTATAATGGTCACTGGTCAATAATTTGTGTACCTTAGATGAGGAAGAAGCTATTGTGGCTTGTAAAACTTGGATTCTGGATATGAACCATATGCTAGTCTAAGATTTGTTGTGGTGTATACAAAGTATAATTTCTCGAGATTGTAACTAATGACGTAATAGATAGACCTCCTAGAAGAAAAATACTTCAAATTTGATTGATACATTAGCCATCAAACTATCATTCAACAATACACTCTATATAATATATCATTATAACAGTATGGTTATGATTTTATCAGGGATCCTCTCCCACTCTTGAGTACATTCTGGAGTAGCCAGCACACATACTCTCCTTTCTATTATTTTTTCTTGCAGTTATTATGCTACTGAATCTTCTGTAAGTAGCTGTAGTATTTTCTTCAATCAGTAGTAGTAGCTGTGCTACATTTTGTACAACTCCTATGCTATAAGATGTTATGGTAATGTGATCACTAATATACATGATTGGTTATGTTACTTAATTAAATCATAAATAGACTTTCACAGGAAACATTATAGTAACTCCTTCATATATACTATGAGTAAACATTATGATAATAACTTACCAACACTGCGTTAACAGTAACAGTCAGTTACCAACAGTAACTGTCAGTTAATTACTGGTAACTGAATTAGCATATTTATTATGTACATTGATAAAAAATGATGCACCATTTATATTGTATGTGTACATGTCATATAATTAATATACTAAAACTACTCAAGAGTTGATAGCTCCAAAGTTATGCTTCATAATTGCAATTTTAACAGCTTTGTTATATATCTCCAGCATACAATTTTGTACTAGCAGCTATTACAAGAAAATTAATAAATTATAATTAAAAAAATATTATATAATTTTATAATTTTATTATTTTGAAATTTATATGACAACAACATAACCAACAATGGTAAATGTAAACTTCTCCATTGCAAGGAATAAGGGAGTAACAGCCTTGTATGTATCTTAACATTAAATTTTGCTTTTAGCAACTTTGGCAAAAGCTGTTGTATTATAACAGTAGCATATGTATTATGGACATCAAAACATGACAGTACCATTTAAATTGTGTATATGCATAGGTGTGTGTTGTGTCGTGTGTGTATTTTTAATATGATAAACTATTGAAAGTTTGGAAAACCCAAAGCTCCAGGTATGCTTTCACAATTATCTTGGTCAAAGTTAATACAGAAAATTGCGATTATAGTTACAGCCATTCTTTAACCATCTAATCATTCCTCACTTTTTAATATCACAGGCCAATCATGTGTTGATGGGTGAAGTAGTAGTCTAGTCAATGGTTCTATTAGTCAAGAAGGTAGAGTTGAAGTATGTGTCAATGGTATTTGGGGTACTATATGTGGTACTGGCTGGAGTAAAGTAGATGCTTTTGTTGTGTGCAAACAACTTGGTTACACAAAACTCAGGTTAGTTTCAATTGTATTACTTTGATTTAAGTTTTGATTTCTTATAGAGCCAATATAAACACAAATTCCAATATGGTAGTGGAGATGGTCCATTGTCTATTCTAATTTAAAATTGTCAAGGATGGCAAAGGAGTTTTAGTGAATGTAGTAAATCTACCTATCGTCATTTTACATGTCTAGCACTAATATAGCTGGTGTCTTTGTACTGATGGTAAGTATAGGCAATATTATAGAATTAAATTAATGTAAATAGAATGATATGGTTATTTCAATTGTTCATGGTCAGTTGCATTGCTCTCCTACTTGTTTAATTGATTCACAATTAATTAAAAATTAATCTATGTACTAAATATTCTTTATTAAAATGCCAATTCTCATTTTAGATTGTGTTGAAGGTCAGACTTAGATTAGTTGGGTGGTAGTACTAACTCTGAGGGTACAGTTGAAGTATGTCATGATGGGTTATGGGGACTTGTTACTGATGCTGGTTGGATACATTAGATGCTATGGTTGTCTGTAGACAATTACAGTAACTACACCAAGGTTGGTTGAAAAACATAGCATATTTTAAAAATCAAAACACTATATAATATATGTCTACTATCTTTATTAAGCAAAACAATTGAGATTATTGTTGTTTGTACTCATACATGTGATAAAAGTCAAAACAAACCTGTTTGAGTTTAATTTATTATATATTGTTAGACACAGCAAAAAAAAACTACTTTGAGTGGATATATTTTTGATTACCCATAATTTAGACTTTTACAAATCATAGGAGCAGTTTGCAGTTAAAGGAACAAAGTTTGGTAACCAGATCGAGCTATTCATTATAGCTTTGTGTTATGTAATGGAAACGAACAGACCTTGACAAGTTGTACTAAGATTACACAATTTCATTTGAAGAAGGACGGACTATACTATAGAGATGCACAAATGCTGGCTGGAGTAAAGTGTTTACCTGATCGTCCTATTCACAATACTACATGTATTGATGACACTGTCATACCAACTGAAATCCCATATGTGTGTCAGGTAGTGTACAACTTAACAGTGGTAGTGAAGGAAGATTAGAATACTGTTATCATGGACACTGGTCTGTGTTCTGTCCAGCTCACTCATAGAGAAGCTATTGTTGCTTGTAGACAAAATTGGATTCACAAAATATTCGTGGAAGTTAGCACCTATAAAATTTGTAAACATGCTATTTCTCTTATGATAGGGGGTTTAGTGTTTTAAAGATGAAGCAGACATTGGCTCTGGTTTCATATTTAATCAAAGTTTATTTCAAAAGATAACCTGAAATGAAAACAGCATCACAGTCAAGACTGAGTGACTGTTCAATTAAAAAAGGTTCTTGTGTGTGCCAGGCAGTATCAGTATTGAATTGAAATGTTTTGGTAAGGGATCATTAATAATTATTTTTTGTGATTCACTACAAAATGATTGTTTGTACTAACTCATGACCTGATGATTAGTTTACCATGCATATTGTAGTGAGTTATTTTACCAGAACTGGAGATTGTCAAGAAGGTCAGATAAGACGTTGAAGATGGTGCTATAGAGAATGAGGGCAGAGTGAAGTATGTTATAATGGAGTCTGGGGTAGTGTTTGTGATGTCACTAGGCTCTGGGATAAAACAGATGCTTTAATTGTATCTGTCGTCAACTAGGCTTCACTGAATCTAGGTACACAAATATAGGAAACAACAATTACAAACATTATTTTAATAACATTATCTATCAAATAGAACCTGTTGCATATTTGGGATCTTCATTGGTAAATCTATTGGACTATTATATTTTCCACTGTTCAATGTGGAGGTTGGGAAAGTAGTCTTGAAGAATTTTGAAAGACAAATTACATTGATGTATCCTGTACTAGAGACAGATTGGCAGGAGTGATGTGTGTTGACTGTATGACTATAATAATTTTCAGTCTGTGTGATCTATCATAATAGGATGTAATAATGATGCTGTTAGATTAGTAGGTGGTAGTAATGAATATGAAGGCATTGTTGAAGTATGTAAAGATAATATTGGGGACTAATAGGAGAAGCAGGTTGGGTATAGAAGATGCTACAGTCATTTGTAGACAATTGGATTATGAATAGTTTTCTAGTAAGTCGACTGATTAAAATTTGTGAATCTTGCATTATTTATTACTTTAAACTAAGAAATATAACCAAATTACATACTAAGACCATGTTTTAAAGTGTGCTTACAAGGCATTGAATTTCATTTTAATTTTAAGTGTTTCATGCATCCTCCTTATTGACAAAGAGAACTTAGAGAATTGATTCTGCGTCTCCACCACAAGTTCCCATTTAATAAATACTTCTTATTCAATAAAGAAACAATACAAAGAAAACTGCAGCATATCTCCAAAGACATCAACAGAGTTTTATGCTCTATTATTGAACTATATATAGGATATCCTTATCTTACAAAAAAATTATGCATCAATCTAATAGCAAATAAATTTTTTTTCGTTTAGTTTCAACCAATTCTTCTCGTTTTGAAAAACAAGGAGAGCTGTTTAAATGGACAATGTAGCATGTGTTGGAAAAGAGAAACATCATTAGCAGACCTGCACCAAAACAATTATATTTTTGATGAGGCTAAACAATTTGCACATAACTCTGTCAATGTAGCTGGTGTTACTTGTAACATACCAATACCTACCTCCAGTCATATCCTAGTTGTACATAATAAACAATAACTCCAGTAACCAATTCAGAGGTACTAACAAGAGTTCAAGAATATAGCTCTCCAAAAAGTATTGAACATTTTGTCAATAATATTAAAGTAATACATACTCTTCTCGTTAGTTTTTTAATGGTCCATACAACAACAAAGATACCAGGTATAGTTCAAGAATCCAGTTCAACAAAAGGTAATATAAATATTTGTCATTAATTAATTAAAATATTGTTATTATTTTAGTGACTCATACAACATCAGAGGTCTCAAGTACCGATGAAATAGAAATTGCTATCCTTGCAAATTATATCTGTTGCAATACTAGGTGGAGTCTTATTATTGTAAGTATTGTTGTTAATCATCATATGTTATCTGATAAATACTGATTCATGTACAAAACTGAAATGTAATGATCATCTAAGTAGACATGTCATACATTACTAATTTAATGATCATGTAGGTATACTAAGGACAAATGCTGGAATATAGGCATTTATATTAATATACAGGGGAATAGAATGTAGTAATATTGTACAATATTATTTTTGCTATGATAATTGGTGATTGTGTAGTTTATTTGTCTCTAAACCTGTTATGTAAACTTATGCTTACAAGTTATTGTCGATAAGAAAATATTTTTAAAAATTGTCCTCGGTTGATGTAATTGTCTTTATGTATATACTTTCATAAGGATTATATTTTCACAGTCAATCTATTATTATAAAACAGTAAGGTAATACATTGGTATTCTTTATTCTTGTTAGATTAGTAGCAGTGAGTCTAGATATTGCAGAAAAAGTTTACAAAGAAAGCGTTTATATTCACGTCCATTACCACCTGTATTGATGTCTAATATCTTTGATAGTACTAGATATTCTCAACTACAGTCTGAAGATAAAGATGATGAGATTAATGAAAAAGAAAACCAAACTGAAGGTTTTCCACTGACTAAAGAAAATCCTTACCAAGATGATGAAACACATTTATGAATATGCACAACTTTATAACACTTTTACTTAATGCATACGTATTACTATTTGTCACGATGATTACAATAACTATTACTCTATTTAGATAATGTATACACTAGCTATAGTTAACATTTAAATGTGATCTTTTACATTATCTAATTGAATGTATAAATTTGTAAAACTATATAGATTAGTGTCAGTACTGAGTCAGTAGCTTACTAAAAGACTATATTATAATTTCATTGTAGATTATTTCAAAAAATAACCTGTAATGAAACAACATCACAATCAAGACTGAGTGATTGTTTAATTGAAGAAGGTTGGATTGAAATGTTTTGGTAAGAGATTATTAATAATTAAATCAAATTATTTTTTGTAACTTGCTTAGTCTCATTATAAAGTGATGTTTTACTTCAAGACTTGACATTATTTTGCCATGCATGCTGTTGTTTATTTACTTTGCCAGTACCTGGAGATTGTCAGGAAGGTCAGATAAGACTTGAAGATGGTGTTAAAAGAATAAAAGCAGAGTCTTTTTAATCAGTCTGGGGTAATGTTTGTGATGATAACTTGGATAAAAACAGATGCTTTTTGGTTGGTCACTGAATCAGGTATACAAATATATTAAAAACATCACAACATTATTTTAATAATATTATATATAAATAGAACCTGTTGCATATTTTGGGATCTACATTTATTGAATTTATTGAACCTATTATATTTTCTATGGTTCAATGCGAAGTTTGAAAAATAGTCTTGAAAAATGTTTGAAGACAAAATACATTGATGTATCTTGTACAAGAGATAGATTGGCAGGAGTCATGTGTGCTGATGGTATGACTATAATAATTCTCTAGCTTGTGTGATCAATCATAATAGGATGTAATAATAATGCTGTTAGATTAGTAGGTGGTGGTGATGAACATGAAGGCATTGAAGTATGTAAAGATAATATTTGGGGATTAATAGGAGAAGCAGGTTGGGTATAGAAGATGCTACAGTCATTTGTAGACAATTGGGTTATAAGCTAGTTTCTAGTAAGAATATTAAGAATATATAGAATATATATTACAATATTTAAATACTTTGCATTGTTTGAACTATAACTAAGAGATATAACTGAATTACTTACTAAAACCATATTTTTTAAGTAGTAAATAGTGCTTATAAAATATTGAATTTTTTTTTTTTAATTTGATCTGTTCAGTGCATCCTATTATTGTCAAAGAGAATTTCCAAGGATTTTTCAGCCACAAAATTCATTCAAACTAATTCTAATAGCAACTACATTTTTTCCTTTAGTTTAAATCAATGCTTCACACTTTAATGGACAATGTGATGGGCAAGAGACATTAATCACATCATTAACAGACTGCACTAAAACAACTTATAATTTTGAGGGGGCTAAACAGCGCTTCTGTAACTCTGGTTGTTACTTGCAACATACAAAAACCTACCTGCAATCATATCCTAGCTGTACATAATGAAACAATAATTCCAGTCATTAATTCAAAGGGACAAGAGTTCAAGGAATAAAGCTCTCCAAAAAGTATTGAGAAATGTCAGTTCTAAACTGTCAAATTTACAATGCTTGTAATCAATAGATAAATAAATTTAACCAATTGACTAAAATGAAAAAAAATATTTCCTGAATTTTTAAACAGTTAATATAATGATATAAGATCATTGCTTTTTCAGATTTTAGGTGGACAAGTAAATTCTACCAATGACTTGTTGCCATAAAATTAAGTAACTAGTACAAATTTATTCCTTCTGGATCTTTTTTAAGAAAAACAATACAATACACTGAGATTTCCTGAATCAATAGACTTTGGGAAACAATCAAAATTACACTCATGTACAAAGAAGAGCAAAGTTTTAAAACTAAACTAAACAACATGAAGAGTTCAGATGTTTTGTGATACACTCAAATGCAAATCTAATTTATATCAAAAAATTAAAAAACAAACTTCAACAAGTTTCTTTATTATTCAGTAAAATTGATTCAGTGTATTGAGTATAAAATTGGTGTCAGTATTAATGACACATATATCAAACAATGCCTCAGTCTGTGGTTGCAACACACACATACATTTCACACTGACATCTGTAATTACAGTAGGGATTCTATTTAGCTTCTCTCACAACTGTTTGTTTTATTACTTCCTTGTATACTAAGATCTCAATATCTCCTAAAGCATCACTCAATTCATTATGTCATTGTATTACTAGCCCACCCATTTTTACAATCTAATGCATGTTTTAAGACTTATTAATGACCCACACCATTATAACTAACAAGGTACCTTTAGAAGGCATCAGAAACTCCAGTGAAAGGTTAAGATGATGATGAGCCACTAGACATTATAGTCAACTGGTTGGATGTCTTCCCATCTTTTGCTCTAATAATAGCACCATCTTTTCTTGTCATCAACAAAACCTAAAAACATACTCTAGTTTTATTTGATAATAAACTTATGAAGATCAGATTGACTCTAGTGATCACATCATCTTAATCCCCCTTTTAATAACTGCAACAATCTTGGCTGTGCTTATTTTCAGTGACACAGAGTGTGAAAATTGAACAGATTCTATTGGATCATGAATTCCATCCTGTCAAAGTGTGCTAGAAAGACTTCTGGGTTCTGAGATACTTGCACAATATTGTAAGTAATAATAGTTAATTAATGACATAACATAGAGGTGTTACTTTACTATTAGGAAACACTCTATGTAAGTAAGATTATTCAAATTGTAGGGGTTTTGGTAATTCTGCACGAACTATTTGAGGTTGAGTTTCTGATGACTTATTTATTTTTTTGTATACTCTTTCGTTCACATATGTTCAGTGCTTTTTGATCCATTACAGTACTAGCTAAGTAGTACTGACCTGTAACTTCTTTGACAGCTAAATCATTGAAGTAGGTTCAGCCTCTGCCACATCACTTGGGTCTATTACTAGAATAGTCTTCTTTGAGTATGAATAATAAAATAATCAGTTTTCAAATCTAATATTACGTGAAACAAATTCAATTTAGTCTTGATAAATTTGTAGCCCTAGCAGAGTCATTGGCAAATCAATTTTGGAAAATTTGTCATGGTCTGCATGCTAGAATTGTAATAAAGGTAAAACAATGATTGCATGCATCATCTGGATATCACCTTGTGTCACACCTTCATGCAGTTCATTGTCAGACCATTTCTTAATGTGTCATTAGTTAGATAAAAGAATTATCACGGGTGCTAAAAGCATAGGACAATTCTAGATACATCACACTTCTTTTTTTAGAAGTCACAGTTTCTTGGGCTTCATGAACTGTGAAATTCCATAGTAAGTTATAGTCAAGACAGTACTATAAGGATGCATACAACCCACTGACTATTAATCAGTTAAACATGCAATTAATTTTAGGTGTGACATATACAATGGAGGAGATTGGCTTAGCATTGATTTGTCTCACCCTACTATTGCCTTCAGTACATTGTAAGTGATTGTATCTTTTTGACATAAAATGTACCATCTTTCATTTAGGTTACTGTAACTCCAGTGATGTAAGGTTGTATAACTCATTAGGTACCACTCCAGGAGAGGGATCTGTACAGTATGTTATCAGGGGATATGGTATAGTGCATGTGACTATAACTGGGACTGTAGTGAAGCTAATGTGGTGTGTAGACAATTAGGATATTTTAAAGCAGGTACAGTTATCATTGTAAAGTTGTTTAAATAAAGAAGTAGAACTAGACTTGTGTAGCTAACTCTGGTGCTTTCTACACAAGACTGAGTAGATCATTTTAAAATTAATGAAACTAATTTTTGGTAAAACAAGGACAAGCATTAACTATAGAGAATGTTAACAAACCTCATTAAATTTTTCGATTTGTTGCCATTGAAGCATTATTGAAGTGCAGGACAAAAATCTCCTTGTCTACTATCAATAGCACTTGGTGACACATGTTACTACTGATTGCTGTCAAAATAATTCAACTCGTATACATTACTCGATGTTTTACAATCAAATAAACATGTTGTGCACTCTAACAAAGATCAATGTAGTGATATATACAATGCATGTACCTGGTGTTGATCCTTTGCTCCCTATCCAAACATGGACAACATCTACTTCGCAGCCATTCAGCACTCTATAGTCTCAAAAATTGCTTTTAATACACATTTTATTATATTACATGATGTTTATATAGTAAATGACTAAATATGTATTATATCCTGAATTAATGTATATAATTCATGTTAGAACAGTGTTAGAACTATATTGTATTATCAATATTGTTATGTAGGGCTGCTATTCCAATAGTTATACCATATTTGGGGTCTTGGAATTATATTCGTCATCATTATTATATTATTGTTCTGGAACTGAATTAACTCTGTCTAGTTGCTCATTTAATTACAACTCACATTACTATTCTCATTGCTATACTTCTGATAATGCTGGAGTGCGTTGTATACCTAATTTTGGTATGTTATTGTTAATACTATTATTATTTTTCTCAATAATAAAGATACATGTTCACAAAAATGGTGCATTAAGACTCACTGGTGGTAACAATACTGATGAAGGAGTGTTGGAGTATTGTATAATGGTCACTGGTCACCATTTTGTTCCTTAGATTTGGAGGAAGCTGTTGTTGCTTGTAAACAGCTTGGATATGGACCATATGCTAGTAAATTGTATATACAAAAAGATAATTGCTAAGAATGTAACTTAAGAATTAAGAATGTTAGACCATCCTAAATACTTTAAATAAATTGATATATTAGCCATCAAACTATCATTCAAACTATACACCCTATGTATATATCATTATAAACAGTATGGTTATGATTTTATAGGGATTCTCTCCACTTCTGAGTATTCCTGGAGTATCCAGCACACATACTCTACTTTCTATTATTTTTCTTGCAGTTATTATGCTACTGAATCTTCATTAAGTAGCTGTAGTATTTCTTCAATTGGTAATAGTAGCTGTGCTACTAGTTGTACAACTCCATATGCTATAAGATGTTATGTAAGATGATCATAAGCATAAACTATTGCTTATGATGTACAATTATGTCACAACTCAGCTTTGACAGGCACTGTTATAGTAATTCTTGTCATAACTAGTATGAGTGAAATTATAATAGCAAAATACCAACACTATTGTAAGTGTACACTCCTTCACAAAAATACAATGTGAAGTATATATAAAGGAGTGCACATTTGTAAAACAGCTTTGCTATGTATCTTAGCATACAGTTGCTCTCAGCAGCTATGGCAAGAAAATTATCATATTATGACAGTAAATATATCCTGTTATGCACATCAAAAAAAGACAATTCCATTACTTGAGAATTTACACAACCATAGCTCCAAGGTATGCCTTCATAACTGTGTTAGTCAAAGTAATACTGCTTCTGTTTTCAAATTACCACTAAATTAGGCATGGCTTCATAATTGTGTTAGTCAACATATATATTGGCAAATTGCCACGATGGCTAAAGTCAGTCTTTTACCATCTTATCATTCCTCACTTTTAGCATTAAATTATTAAAATCAATTTCATCAAGTGTTTATGGTACAGCTTATTTCACAGAATTTACCTCATGTGTTGATGGTGAAATACGTCTAGTCAATGGTTCTATTAGTCAAGAAGGTAGAGTTGAAGTATGTGTTAATGATGTTTGGGGTACTATATGTGGTACTGGTTGGATAAAAATAGATGCTTTTGTTGTATGCAAACAACTTGGTTACACAAATTCAGGTTAGTTTTTAATTGTGTTACTCTGATTTAAGCTTTGATTTCTTATAGAGCCCAATATAACAACAAATGCTAATATGGTAGTGGAGATGGTCCAATTGTCTATTTAATTTAAGTTGTCAAGGATGGCAGAGGAGTTTTAGTGAATGTAGTAAATCTTTTTATCACGATTTCACATGTTCTAGCACTAATATAGCTGGTGTCCTTTGTACAGATGGTAAGTATTGGCAATAATATATTATAGAAGAACTAATGTAAATAGAATGATATGTTTGTTATCAGTTATTCTTGTCAAACATTATCCTCCTTTCTTGTTGAATTCATTTACAATTAATTTGGAACTTACTCTGAGCTAAAATCTTTATTAAAATATCAATTCTCATTTAGATGTGTGTGAAGGTCAACTTAGATTAGTTGGTGGTAGTACTAACTCTGAGGGTACAGTTGAAATATGTCATGATGGCTTATGGGGACTTGTTACTGATGCTGGTTGGGATACATTAGATGCTATGGTTTTTTTGTAGACAATTACAGTTACCTACACAAGGTAAGATGACAACATAATGTATAATGTCCACTGTCATTATTAAATACTAACAATTAAGATTATTGTTGTATGTATTATGTGATAGCAGTCAAAACAATTGTGCTTGTAATTTAAATATGTTAATGTATTATTAGATATGACAATAAACAAACTATTTAGGTGGACATGCATTTTTAATTACCACATAATTCACAGTGATCCATATGTTTTGTATTTGCATATATTATATTAACATGTAGTTGATACCTCCTTTATAAATTATAGGAGCTGTTGCAATAAAATGATCAAAGTTTGGTAAACCAGATCGAGCTATTCATTACAGCTTTGTGTTATGTAATGGAAACGAACAGACCTTAAGAAATTGTACTAAGATTACACATTCATTTAAAGAAGGACGGACTATATAAGAGATGCCAAACTGCTGGAGTAATGTGTTTACCTTATCATCCTATTTCACACACCTACATGTCTTGATGACACTATTATACCAACTGGTAATCCCATATGTGTGTCAGGTAGTATACAACTTAGCAGTGGTATGAAGGAAGATTAGAATACTGTTATAGTGGTCACTGGGTCTGTGTTTTCTGTACAGTTCACTCATAGAGAAAGCTATTGTCGCTTGTAGACAACTTGGATTCACAAAATATTCTTGTGAGTTTAAGTAAATTAATTTTCCAAATGTGTGATTTAATTATTTGAAATATGTTTACCCTATCACAGGGGTTTGGTATTCAAAGATGACACAGACATTGGCTCTGGTTCCATATTTAATCAAAGTTTATTTCAAAAGATAACCTGCAATGAAACAGCATCACAATCAAGACTGAGTGACTGTTTCAATTCAAGAAGGTTCTTGTGTTGTGTCAGATCAGTATTGGATTAAAATGTTTTGGTAAGAGATTATTAATACTACAAATCCAATTACTTTTTATGACTCACTACAAAGAGACTGTTTTACTTCATTACTTGACATTTAGTTTGCCATGCATTCTGGTTCACTTTGCCAAACCTGGAGATTGTCAGGAAGGTCAGATAAGACTTGAAGATGGTACTATAGAGAATGAAGGCAGAGTTGAAGTATGTTATAATGGGGTCATGGGGTAGTGTTTGTGATGACAACTGGGATAAAACAGATGCTTTTATTGTTTGTCGTCAAATAGGCTTCACTGAATTAGGTATACAAATATATTAAAACAACATCACAATATTAGTATTATAATATTATCTATCAAGTAGAACCTGTTGCTTATTTGGGATCTTCATTTGGTGAATCTATTGGTCCTATTATATTTTCTAATGTTCAATGTGGAGGTTGGGGAAAATAGTCTTGAAGAATGTTTGAAGACAAATTACATTGATGTATCTTGTACTAGAGACAGATGGCAGGAGTGATGTGTGTTGATGGTATGACTATATAATAATTTTCCAGTCTGTGTGATCTATCATAATAGGATGTAATAATGGTGCTGTTAGATTAGTAGGTGGTGGTAATGAATATGAAGGCATGTTTGAAGTATGTAAAGATAATATTGGGGGACTAATAGGAGAAGCAGGTTGGGTATAGAAGATGCTACAGTCATTTGCCAACAATTGGGTTATGAACCAACTTCTAGTAAGATAACTGATTAGAATATTTTAAATATCTTTACAGTGTTTTTTACTTTAACTATAACTAAGAGATATAACTAAATTATGTACTAAGATCATGTTTTTAAAGTATAAAGACTGCTTATAAAGTATTGAACTTTTTAATTTGATCTGTTTTGTGCATCCTTTTTATTGCCAAAATAACTTAGAGGATTGTTCTAGCCACAATTTGTGTTTTATAGAACAGATGATTGTGCTCTATTACCTATGATATAGGATATCCTTACATAAATTTATCTTTCAAAAACATTTTATACCATCAATTCAACTGCAACTACTTTTCTTTTAGTTTCAATCAATGTTTCTCATTTGAAAAACCAAGGAGAGCTGTTTTTAATGGACAATGTAGCATGTGTTGGAAAAGAGCCATCATTAGCAGACTGCACCAAAAACAACTTATACTTTTGAGGAGGCTAAACAGTTTGCACATAACTCTGTCAAAGTAGCTGGTGTTACTTGTAACATACCAATACCTACCTCCAGTCATATCCTAGTTGTACATAATGAAACAATAACTCCAGTAACCAATTCAGAGCTACTAACAAAGAGTTCAAGAATATAGCTCTTCAAAAAGTATAAGGACTAATTATCATATATTAAAGTAATACATACTCTTCTTGTTAGTTTTAGTGGCTCATACAACAACAAGATACCAGCTACAGTTCAAGAAATCCAGTTCAGCAAAAAGTACATGTATATTTGTCATTAATTAATTAAAATATTGTTATTATTTTAGTGACCCCACAACATCAAGTACTGATGAAATAGAAATTGCTATCCTGGCAATCATATGTGTTTGCGATAGTAGGTGGAGGTCTTATTATTGTAAGTGTTGTTAATAATGACATGTCACACAACTAATAATTAATGATCGATCATGTAGGTATACTAAGGACAATGCTGGAATATAGACATTATATTAATTACAGGGAATAGAATGTAGTAGCTATTGTAACAATCTTCACGTGATTGTGAGGTTTTATATAGTTTATCTCTAATCTGTTGTGTAACTTATCCATACAAATTTATTCTCCTTAAGAAAGATTTTAAAAATTGTCCTTGGTTTGTGTAATTCCTTATTGCTATACTTTCATAAGGATTATAGTTTTCATAGTCGACTTACTATATAAACGTAATGTATTACATTGGTTCCTTTAATCTTTATTAGATTAGTAGCAGTGAGTTTATATTGCAGAAGAAATTTTCAAAAAAAAACGTTCCACCTTCACGCTCCATTACCACCTGTATCGATGTCTAACATCTTCGATAGTAATAGATATTCTCAACTACAGCTGAAGAATGAGGATGATGAGAGATTAATGAAAAAGAAAAACAACAGATATTTTCCACCAACTAAAGAAAATCCCTATCAAGATGATGATTGAACCCATTTATGAATATGCACAACCTTTATAACACTTTTACTTAATCCATACATATTACTGGTGTTTATTTGTCACAATGATTACAATAGATATTCCTCTTTTTAGGAGAAATATGTGTACACTATAGCTATTGTTAACATTAAATTGATCTTTTACTTTACATGATCTAATTTAATATATAAATTAGTGTCACCATGTGGGGGTCAGTAGCTAAGTAATAATATAGGTATTGCAAAAAGTTCAGACTAATGACTATAAAATTATTTCTATAAGCATCATCTTTTATAAATAATATAGCAGAACTTATGTCCATGTTGTGTTATAACAATTAAAAAACATTAAATTAGTATCCTTTCACTGAATGAATGGTATTATATAATAACAACTTCACTGATAATGAAACATTATGACTAAGAATAACTCATTTACTCAGTATATTTAAATTATAAAGAATATATCTATCTTATATATATAATCAATCTAACAAGTTTCTCCATTAGCGGATCATATTGTGAGACTGGTGGGGGTGTTTGTACTTAAATATATGCACCTGAATTGGTAGATGAAGTATATTGGTAGATTGATGAGATATTGTTAAATATAATTTATATCTCACTGAAAATCTAACTACAAAATAAACTGATTTTCATTGTTACAAGTATTACTTTAAATACTTATTTTAACAGTTAATATGACAGTCTGGACAACAACTCAAGAGTAGTCATACGATGATAAGCACTTTGAGAAATGTCAGTTTCTAAGCTATTAAATTTAGAAGCTTTAGTCAATTAGATAAATATTCAAGCCAATTTGACTAAAAGGAAAATATGCTTTCTTTATTTTCTTAAAATATTAAGGTATTTTCATTCATATTTCAAGTTTTAGGTAGTCAAAGTGAATTTCTACCAATGACTTTGTGTCATTATGAACTAGTGCAAATTTATTCCTGCTGGAATCTTCTTAATGAGAATATTACAATACACTGAGATTTCCTGATCAAT
>NW_024534225.1:0-24016 GCF_016097555.1 Gigantopelta aegis
ACCTGGAAGGTTATGATAAGTAAAGCTAAAGATTAGGATTACTCTGTGATAAAGACTATTTTTATTCTATTAGCTTTGAAAGTTGCCCGTAGGCCTAAGAATTTTTCCAGTGATTCTAGAAACAAAATGGAAGCAATTTACAGAAACTTAGTGTCCTGCTTCTTTTAAACTTTTAGCCTTTTATCTCCTTTATCAAAAGCTTTCAGAGTTGCAAGTCCATTGGATTTGACTAGCTGTGATAAGCCATTGGACCTGGCCACTCCTGATCCATTTCTCTCTCTTGTTCAGATTTTTCTCAGGTCTACGCGACAAGCTCTCAGACTGTCTTTGAGTGTGGCATGCATCATATCTTCAACATCACACAGCCACCCCTACAACGGAAAGAGAGGAACAGAGAGAGAATGAATTTTAGATAGTTTATTGTACTGTATAGAAATTTTTCTTTTCAATTGAAATGGTTGCCATGTCACTTGGTGTTTGGTAATAGGGCTACTATATTATTGTCCTACATACTCTACTGGGCCTTCCAACGTACAATAGCTTAAAACTCCACCTTCTCTCTCAGCAGACGTTCATGTGAGTAGCTTCATAATGATCTCTCATACGAGCTAAGTCAAGTACTTTGGGATTGGTTGTCAAAACATTTCTTATGTGAGGTTGAACCAGCTTCAGGGTTCTTAGATTGGCCTAGGATTTCTAAAAGGTCATCATTGGAGAGGAAATAAAAACCGAGGGAAGAACTGCCTCTTTGTTTCAAGATGACTGTTGTCAAAGTGATTTCTGTATCGCCTCTAGTTTAGTGTTCATTTGGATTAAGAAGATCAAGAAGAACTAACCAGGAAAAAAGATGGTATGGCATTGTAATAGTCCATTCAAAGAACTTAACATAATAGTAAGATCATAATGTATCTTTAATGCGTAGTACTTATAATGTACCTTCATGATGTGTTCCTCTTAAAGCATTAGGGTCACTATTCAGACGTGTCATGACAATCTATATTATAATACAGTGTTATAATAATTTTAATGAGTACAAATGTTTTAACCTTCCAATTGGAGTTGACTGAATCAAATTCAGATGACTCTTTAGGTAAACTGTTTCCTGATATCTTCACCAATAAAAGATATTCTAATAATATAGACAAAAAGTAGGACATAAATACATGAACAAGTACAGGCTATGTACTGGGAGTACATGGTTATATACTCTCAGCATTATGTATAAGTACTCTCTAGTACATTATTTAAAACAATCATTTGTGTTACTAGTTGAGTCACTCTGGTGCCTAATTGTCTCTGCTCACTACAATATTATAGCTAAGAACCCTGAAAGTGCCTTTATATACAGTATTTCTTGAGAGTGACAAGAGTAGATGTTAATGTATGTAAGTTACCACATGCTATGTTTACTTATAGATGTAAACTGTTCTACCTCTAAGTACAATCCATTGTCTCTGTACTAACAGTATATATCTCAATAACTCTAGTATATGAGATAGTGTTCTCTCCCAGGTGGTCTACTTCAGCTTCAAAAGCTTTGACGTATCGAGAAGCTTTCATAGTTGACAAAGTCACTGGTTATAATCCAGTTGTTGAAATAATTCATCACTAGTTCTGTAAGACAAGTTATAATAATATTAGTAATGTGAGTAAGAAATGGTCCTGTATCAGTGTGTTTGCCATTCTAATAGCTTATTAATTTTGACAAAAGGTTCCTATCACAAATACAAATGTAGACCTGTTATAGTCAGTTCCTATTCATTGAGTGTTTAATTACCTCAGTCTGAAATGTCCTCTATCTTTATATGGCCCTACATCAGTACCATATCTTTCCAAGTATCAGCAATACCTTGTAAGGCCTAAAAGAATAAAGTACATTATAACATTAGCTATATAGCATGTAATATGGCAGAATAAAGTACATTATAACATTAGTTGTATAGCATATAATATGGCAGAAGAAAGTACATTATAAACATAGTTGTATAGCATGTAATAAGGTCTATATTTAATATAGTAAATTATGAAGAGAGATAGTATACAGTACAGGTAGTGACAGTCATTCCAATTTTAATTCAATTTTTATTTGAATAATCAAACTACAAAAACATAATTATACATGATCATAATGATGAAGTATCATGTAGTTCACCAGCTTCAGCAAGACATTGCTACAAGTCTATGTCAAGTTCTATCTAACGTAGATTCGTATTGAACTAGGGACAATCTTCATCATCTGTTCCTTCATTCAGACAGATTCTCATCTCAATGTAATCAGAAAGTAGAGTAATCAGAGATTTATAAAACCAAGGTATACAGTACGTTGACAACAAGCTGTGTTCTTCATTACTACATTGATGGGCCATCCCATAGAGGATCATTGTAATAGAATTTTGCCATGTAGAAGATTTTCATTACATCCAGACTCACAGTAATAGTCATTACCAACAAATGATGGTAAAGTGGTAGGATTCGTACTACCACATGGACAACGACTCCAATATCTGTTTCGTCCAAATACAAAAGTCCAAATATGATTACGAGGGTATCCATGTGTTAAACTAATACCATCAGCCTACTGGGAGTTAATATTAATAGTTATTTGTGCCATGTCCTCCATCGGGATACCCTGTTGATATCCAATAACTTACCACATATTTTAGAATACTTAAAGTTCCCTGATGGAAATGTTAATGTTGCACAGCTACCACCACTACTAAGTAGGACGACCACATGCTAGAAACACCACTTTCATTATATAATCTAAGTTCTTCAGGACATTTTCTCCTTACTATCTGTCATGTTGAGATAAGCTAACCTTATCCAACCTTTCCTGAATTACATAATGTTCCAGTGACAGTACACATGACGAGCAGACCATGACTATCAAAGCTATAATGTAATAGTCTGAAGGACTGTTGGCCATTTACTTTTGATCTCTTCACATGAATGAAGTAAAGGAGAAGGTGTATACTCATCATATTATCATCTAATTTGTCATCAATAGATGTCAGAGTATTGTGAGATATATTGCTATGTCTCAATAACAGGTCAGTGTTCAATTTGATACTTTAATGTTAGTTGACAGATGACTAACTTGTGTCTGTAGTAATGTATATCTGAGGGTAGTACTTGTAAGAGAGACTCTATAGTATATAGTCTTTAGTTAGATCTTGAATAGAGGTGTTGAGTAACAGTTGAAAATGACTCAAGATAGTTAGTCCTTGTCGGTTCTCTGAAGGTGATCCTTGTAGGAAGGACTCTATAGCATTTAGTCTTCTAGTTAGATTTTGAATGGGAGGTGTTGAGTAACAGTTGAATATGACTCAAGATAGCTAGTCCTTGTTGGTTGTCTGAAGGTGATCCTTTCTTATAATCACCTAGTACTTCCCTTAACAGAGACAGCTGAAGGAGGCTTGTAACACCAGTAAGAGACTCTCCAACGTCAGAGGGGGGTCTCTAGTTCCAACACGTCCAAGTTGACTGCTAATATTAGCTAAAGCTTGTTCAATAAACTTGAGAGAACGAGGTAGAAAACAGAGTGCAAGCACATTTTTTTTTTTTTTTTTTTTTTTTTTTTTTTTTTTTTTTGTTTTTTTTTTTTTTTTTTTTTTTTTTTTTTTTTTTTTTTTTTTTTTTTTTTTTTTTTTTTTTTTTTTTTTTTTTTTTTTTTTTTTTTTTTTTTTTGTTTTTTTTTTTTTTTTTTTTTTTTTTTTTTTTTTTTTTTTTTTTTTTTTTTTTTTTTTTTTTTTTTTTTTTTTTTTTTTTTTTTTTTTTTTTTTTTTTTTTTTTTTTTTTTTTTTTTTTTTTTTTTTTTTTTTTTTTTTTTTTTTTTTTTTTTTTTTTTTTTTTTTTTTTTTTTTTTTTTTTTTTTTTTTTTTTTTTTTTTTTTTTTTTTTTTTTTTTTTTTTTTTTTTTTTTTTCTTTTTTTTTTTTTTTTTCTCCAGGGTCTTTTTTTTTTTTTTTTTTTCTTTTTTGATTAAAGCTAGAGCTAGCAAAGATGCAAGCAATAACAGCTATTAGGAGTAATAAATAATGGTAACCCATCATAGAAAACCACTGAAGAAATGGATAACTTCAATGTAAATGTGTTCCACATAGAGCTTTAGTTTTTATATATACTAAAACACAAGATGTATAGAACACTACTATAAAACATGTGAAATTCTCTCTTTTCTCATAGGCTCAAACTCTAGGTCTCTAATTGTTTGTTATCTTTATCTACTAACACAAAAAAACATTTATTCACCAAAAACAGATAGCATTACCTCAGGACTACCTCTAATTAACCAAACCAACCTACTTCCGGACAGGTGTGGAGTTTGGTTCATTATAGATCATCCTTCTACTAAGGAAAAACAGGCACCTGTACTATTAAGGCATGACCACAATCAAATCAATGTCTCTCAAGTATATTTAACCTGCACATTATAAACTAAAGTAATAAGTAACAGTCATGTTATACTCAACATATAAATACCTCAAAACCAGCATTGTAACAGTTATTAAATTGCGCATGATATACCATTGCTGTGTATGATAAGTTTAATGACTCAACATATTATAATCATTTTAAGTCCACATACCATTACAACTATATTCATACCATTATATTGTTATTCGTTAAATATATCATTAAAGAGAAAAAATCAATAGTGCATGCATTGACCCAATAAGATCCTTCAAATTATGTTGATGTAGATTTCATATTGACCTACAGCACAGTCTTCATGTGTGTTCTTCATTGAACAGATTCTCATCTCAATGTAGTCAGTGGTAGAGTAACCAAGAGATCTATAAAACCAAGGTATACCAGTACGTTGACAACAAGATGTTTCCCTTTTGCCACATTGATGGCCATCCCATAGAGGATCATTGTAATAGAATTTGCCATGTATAGGATATCTTTACATCCAGCCTCACAGTAATAGTCACTACCAACAAATGATGGTAAAGTGGAGGATTTGTACTACTACATGGACAACGACCTCAAATCTCCATCTCCTCTTTGTCCAACTACAAAAAGTCCAAATATGATTACGAGGATATCCATGTGTTAAACTAATACCATCAGTATACCTGGAGTTATATTGTTATTGTGCCATACCCACCATCTGGAGCACCCTGTTGATATCCAATAACTCTACCACATATTTTAGAATACTTAAGTTCCCTGATGGAAATGTTAATGTGCACAGCTACTACTATACTAATAGGACGACCACATGCTCGAACACCATTTTCACTATATAATCTAAGTTCTTCAGGACATTTCTCCTTACTATCTGTCATGTTGAGATAAGCTAAACCTTATCCACCTTCTCCTGAATTACATAATGTTCCCATGTGACAGTACACATGGCGAGCATGACCACGACTATCAGCTATAATGTAATAGCCTGAAGGAATTGCTGGCCATTTCCTTTTAATCTCTTCAATGAATGAAGTAAAGGAGAAGGTGTATACTCATCACTATCATCATCTAATTTGTCATCGATAGATGTCAGAGTATTGTGAGATATATTGCTATGTCTCAATAACAGGTCAGTGTTCAATTTGATACTTGTAATGTATGATGAACAGATGGCTACTAAACTTGTGTCTGTAGTAATGTTATATTGAAGGTAATACTTGTAGGAGAGACTCTATAGTATCTAGTCTGCTAGTTAGATTTTGAATGGAGGTGTTGAGCAACCGTTCAATACGAATCAAGATAGCTAGCCTTGTTGGTTGTTCTGATGGTTGATTCTTTCTTGTGTACTCACCTAGTAAACTCCTTCAACAGAGACAAGATGAAGGAGGCTTGTAACACCAGTAAGAGAACTCTCCAATGTCAGAGGGGTCTTTAGTTCCAACATGTCCAAGTGACTGTAATATTAGCTAAAGCTTGTTCGATAAACTTGCAAAAGAAGAGGCAGAAAGACATACACTAGAGCTACTGCTAGAACTAGCAGATACACTAGCAATAACAGCTAATAGAGTAATAACAAATGGCAAACCCATCTTAAAGATCTGCTGAAGAATAATTTGGGTGTATTTGGACCAATACTAATCTAGTATAGCTCCTTTTATACTCTTCTTCTAATGTTTTAAAAATGTGATTCAGTCCAATGTTGATATTGATAATGGGCGTTTTTTCCTTGTTGTTACAAGACTGGCCTTCTGACTTCCAATGTGAAGAATAAAGAAACCTCGCCTCAAGATCAGCCTATGACTGCTCTAATATCAAACATGAGTATCCTTTCCCAAAGTCTCAAAAGATAAGGCTACTCCAAAAGTAAGCTAATGGGTGTTTTAGCCTGAGCTATCAGTTTTTTCTTCTTAAGATAAGAACTATTTGTACTATTTAATATAAAAACTATTTACTTTTATTGGAGTTATTCTTCTTTGAAACTTAATTTTTATCCTTCATCTATTTTACTCAAAAATGGCCAGTTCTACACCATAGCACTTTAATTCAATTACAGTACTTTGTAGATGTATATCAACAATGTATAACTGACATTTACCAAGAGCCTATATGCACATGATCATGTAGTGTTGAGTTACAACTTGGCATAGTTACAGACTAACAAATACAGTACAAATAATAAGAAGGAACAGTCAATACCTCTGGTATGTATTACCTAAAGCCATTGTAGTTAGTCTTACAAATGTATCAACAGACATGTAATATTATTAGATATATATATATATATATAATATATATATATATATATAATATAATATATTATATAATACATGTATTTTACCTGCTCAATAGATAATTCTTTACTTGCTGCACTTGAGATATCACCAATATTCTCTGAGAACTGTTCAAGACCAAGTTCAATAATTTTCTCCAAGGTGAATTCAGTACTGGTATGATCAAATGGTTTCTGTACTTCTTCTTTGAGTTGTTGCCAATGACGATCGCGCATGGCTGGTTTTTTGAGGTCTTGTATCAGTGGCATTGTTCTCTTAAAAGTCTCAATAAGACCTTTAAAATGACCAGATATAGTCCAGTCTTTGTCCTAATAGATATAAAAGTATTGAATAAACTGTGCATTTATCATTTTAATTGTCACAATCCATCCACCCATCTACTAACACACCCATCCATCCATCCTTTTTTCTCTATGGTCCATTATACAATGTATTCATTTACTAACTTTAACTTCTCTGGTTATTTTAGCCAATCTCTTAAGCATTCCTTGGCTTGTAATGTCATGTCTTCAGTTTGGAGAGAGTCAAACTCACCCACCTTCCATTCATTCCAAGAGCTCTCCCACTCTTTTTCCCAACTCCCAGATTACATCCAAATGCTCATTCCTACAGTACGAAATACATATATAGTATAGTGCTAATACACATAAATTAATGATGTAGTCAGAGACACATGTACATCACATATTAAATATTTCAAGCCATATACTAAGCACTGTGTGTACCTTATCTAATGTGACAATGACATGTGAGGGGGGCTGGTCAATTTTAAAAAAGTTCAGACCCTTTCTATGGTTTCCTCTTGTGTTTTCAGTTGAAGGAGTTGTTGACGCATCCCAGATACAAAATTCTAATGCTTCATTAACAGGTACTTGAGAAGTAAAAGGACCATTGCTTTCAAAGTAATCAACAAGATTTGATACAGTCTTTTTGAACCTCCTCAGCTGAGTGTAAATAAACCAGTCTTAAATTTCTCCTATAGAATTATAAGTAATATATTGGTGGTGCTATATATAATGGTTTAAAGCACCTTGTGTTTTTTAAGCATTGTATCACTGTCTATTAGACATTGCTGGAAGGACAACCATTTGCCATGCAATCATTCAGTTGTCTTTCAAACCTATAGAATAGAAATTACTTATTACAAAACTCATTAGAAAGCATGTAATGTACATAATTTTATGACTGACCCAGTGTACAACCTGAGTTGCTTAGCTGTAGTATCAGAAACTGAACTAACCTCTTTCTGGAATAGGTACTTCATACTTGTCTAACATGTTAAACTGGTCATGTAGAGGCTCAAATGTGTCTCTATGTCATTCACTTGTTTCTGCAAGTCTTCTAGAAGGTTTAAACTATCTCCCAAGTTGTCCAAAGTTTCTGGTGGTGTAGCAAGTCTGAAATATTAAGTAAGTACATAAATAGTAGTGTGTAGGGTACAAAATAGGATCTAGGTTAGCTACCACTAGATGTTATGCAGAATACATAGTGAATTATCATAGCAACACTGTATATAGCGACCAACTTCTTAGTATTTTCATCCATGAAGTCATTGAGATCAGCTAGATTCACTAAGCTAATTGTAGAAGCAATTCTTGTAGTTTAGTTATGATCTCGTCAATGTGAGACATAATAGAGAATTTAAGTAGAGAGCAGTCCAGCATAAGGAACTCTATAATAGAAATTGTGTCTATTGTTGAGCTTTGTTGCCCAGTTCGCTGAACGTGGAAAAGGAAAGAATCAAAGTCAGCCACTCCTGGGTTTGTGTCTCGATATCGAGCAATGAATTTGTCTTTATCTCCGGACCATATATGAGTAAATCTGTGAGACAAAATAAAGCATTTTTATTCAAGTATTTCGACTACTCCATTAAGATAGACAGAGATAAACAAAATGTTATTTTCTACTGTATTAAATGAATTCATTGCTATCTACCGATGTTCTCTAAAGGTATCAAGCGCAAGTATTTCACAAGACACTACTTACTCATCCCATGTTTTTAAATAATTAGTGTCAAGAAGACCAGTCACTCTCTCCACACCTCCTTTTATAGCCACTTTGATTTTATTAATCTCTTCATCTTCTTCAATAACACGAACAATAGGCTAGGTAAGAGGAATAAGAGATACAGTAGAACCACACTAAATATTTGTACTTTGGTAGGTTTCTGTTGAGTATTACAGAGAGTCTCTCAAACTCATCAATACAACTAGCTAACTGTCCCATGAGTGTAGTAATATCGCTAGTAATATCATTAGTAGATGGACTGAACTTAATCTACAATAAACACCACATTAAAGTAGTGAATAGTAGATTGTAGATAAGTATATAGAATGGTGCCAATATACATATATGTATATGTACATATGTAATATGTATATATGAGTGGTTGGTCGATCATTCTCTGTTTTGATACATGCAAACAATTTTTTACCTTTGAGTTTAAGATCACCATGACTTTAAATAAAGGATTCGGTGTGTGTTTTTCCATCGCATTAATAGCACGACATATTTCTTGCCATAGACCATTTTACATTTAACCTCAAAGCCTCTTCAAAACCATTTGATCCATCCTTGCTGTATACTCTATCCAGTGACCATGAACATTACCACCATCATTGCGGAAAACCTACACAAAACGTGTTGCAATATAAACTGCTATACAGTATGTACAGCGGACACATAATGAGCTTAGGAACTGCATGTCTTTCCATAAAAGTGTTCTCAATACTGAGACTTGATACTTAAATCATTTGAATTAATACTGCATTGATAAAACAGTGAGCGTTCTTTAAGGCTTACCTCAAATGTCCCTTCATTATAGTGACAATTTCTGATGATCTCCAATACCTTGTCTTTCACCAACTGACAATGTTTATACTTTCTCTGGAGCAAACTCATCTTTCTCATAAAACCCGTTTACCAATCCAATCTAACAAGCAACATTTCACTCATACGATGACAACAGGACCCAATATGACGATTTAGACGCTTTGTAGTTCTTTATAATAGCTTGGACTTTAGATGCATGAGCACGACAATCTACATAAAGAAATCCAGCACACCTTCAGAGACCCAAGTAAGTTTTGAAAATCCTGGCTGTAGCTTTTTGTCCAGAGAATTAATTCTCTCTCGAAATAGAGATCTCTCTTTTGGTTGCAGGCTTGTGATGATGTGATTGTAGTCAGTACCACTAACATGACATTTTCTCTGAGAACACGAGCTGTTCACATTTGGAATAAACTTCCATTGCATAGTGAGGCATTTCAAATCTTAGTCTCTCCCAGTGACTCATCTCTCCAAATAACTTTAAGAGAGTTCGATTGAAATCATCTCAATTCGACCAGTCTTGTGAGCAGATCTAAAGCAGAATGTAATAAACAAACAGAGATAAATGGAATAAACAGCTTGATTATAGATGAATGAAGGAAGGATAAATAGACAAATATAACAGTAATGAATCAATAAAAAACATGTAAAAATTAACATATAGTGATAATTAAATATCATATCGATACATATAAAATATTTACCTTATCATTAGTGGGTTGATCTAAATATCTAACCAACTCTTTTCTCTACAGTGACCACCCACTCATTAAATATTTTACCAACAAACTCCTCCAATGTCTGTGCTAACTGAAGATACTGGAACTTGGCCTCTTCACCTTGTCCCCTCTCATGAAGAAAGAAGGCATTCTCAAGAGCCTATTAACAAGAAAATATTAATAATATACTTCTACAATTGCTTTTCTACCTTCATTGAGTTATCTATTCTTCTCTTCAAGGCTCGTGCCCAAATAGCCAGTCCAGCAAAATGAGGCTGAGACTGAGGAATGACAGGGGTTTCATTTCTGAACTCTTTTGTGACTAAATTGAGCTCTTCTACAAATTTTCCATACAAATCAACAGTACGCCGGTCAACCACCCTCTTTATTGTCTAAATAAGCAACAAAAACAATTGCTTATATATAGAGTTAGTATACTATATGATACAGTAAGATTTTATAGTATCTTTTCCTGACCTCTCTAGTTGTAAACTCAGTGAACACATCTAACAATTCTACTCCTTCTTGTATAGTTGTGATATATTCTCAAAATCCAGCATTGATAACAGTCTGTAAACATGACCTCAAGATCCTTTATACAGCTCTATATTTATTGTACTCTCATTCATGCACTAGTGGCCTTTACATCTAGTATACAACTCTGCACTGACTGTAGACCACTACAACTTCCCAAATGAATGCTCAATTTCTTTGAGGCTGCGAGCTATTTCTGGTCCTTTGCAACCTGAAAAGAGAGGGATAGGTTTCTTGGTGCCTTGAGAATAGCGAGCAAAGTGTTCTTGTCCTTCAATTACTTCTGTGAGGTCACGACAACGTTGGATAAATGCATCAACCTATAGGAAATGGTAGAAGATGGGTAAATGTAAATAGATGGAAAAAATTAAGATCATTCAGTAAGAACTTAAGATCATATAGCACTAAGATCATGCAAGGAAAAAATTAAGATCATGCAAGCCAAATTTTTTTAAAATTATGATTCATACTTGTGCAAAGATACTTGACTCATCCAGTACCCACTCTTCTGCAGACATCTTACTATGTACACCACTGATGTGATTATAAATGTCTTTCAGGCTCTGCAACAGCTGATACACTCTCCTAATACACCTCTACTTCTTTCTACTTGTCCCTCAAAAATATCATCAAGAGATATCTTGACACGACAACGAGTAATAATCTCACTGCTCACTGAGAAGGAGAGAGAGAGAACAAACGAATGTAGTACCTTCATACTTCAGATAACAGAACATACTTTTCTCAGTAATGCTGTGAGTCTGTCACAGCTGTGATAATGTTCAGAATTAAGCCAAATTACTCTACAATACTAAGAAGTCGAGGTAATAGAGCTGGAATATCTTTAGGTTGAGCATTAGCCAAATCAGTACAAGGTCCACTGAGAGTGGATAGAAACTTGAGACAATTCTCAGCTTTGAAATGACTATCCTAAAATGGGTAGAAATAGGAACCATATAATGGAAAGAGTCTACTGAAATTAGTTGTCCTATTTCATGATACTAAGTACTAACTTTATATTGCTGAGCAAGTTTAATAAAGGGGTTCCAAATATGAGGATTTAGCTTTCTCTAAAATTGAAGTTACATATCCAACACCTGGCGGAGATAACTGTTGAGTTAGGCCTAAGGGAGGGGTAGAAAAAAAATTACTATGAGTGCTTTTTTATGTACCTGAGAGATCTTCACATCGAGCTCTCCAAAATTCAATTTCTTGCAGAGGACCAGAAGTATCTGCACTCTCTAGACTCTATTGACTGCTGAGAAGTTCTTTGATTTGTCGTGTCCAATGAATGACGATTACTAATAAAAGATACACAGTATTATGTGTAAGATATATACAATATTCTGTACCTTCCATTCTTTGAACAAACTCTTTATTCTTGTGAGATTCAGGATCAGCCATCATGGGGCCTTCATCTGGTACATAAAGAACAGTATGACCCACAGTTTTGTGTTCAGCATCAGTTAATTGTGCAAAAAATTTGTGCAAGTGGTTAAAAAATTCATTCCGTACACCTGAAGAGGCAACCAGTTAAAGAAAAAGAATGTCCCATACATTTTTTGCTTATTAAACACTAAATGAAATAACAGTCTTGTCCATCTTTATTAAAATGTCAATGACATATATATTTCATATCTAAAGTATTATTAATGTAGGATACTATCAGGCCAGCTTGTGTTGACAAAAAATGTTGGTCCATATATATCAGTGCATCAGTCTTAATAGACAGGCTACATGATCAGGGAACAAATGTCCATATTGAACAACATCAAGAAAGTTATCTGATGTCAATGTTTCAGGAAGCAACTCTTATAAAATATGTTAGCTCTTTTACCAGCGTTGTTGGAAAGGACTCAGCTAGTTGGAGACCTCTCTGAGGATCATTGTAGATCACAAGTAACTGTTGAGATGGATCTCGTACATAGTTGGTTTAGTTGTAATATGTGTTCTGGTGTCCAACTGTCTGCTGTAACATCAGAGAGACAAGACACGAAGTTTGATTAACTCAGACTGCATAAATTGACAAAAATATTATGAACTACAGAAATAGACTTATTTGTGTTTTAAATTATTTACTGACTACTCCACTTACATCATCTTGAACAGAAGTGCCACTGGGCTCGCCTGAGGCATTATCTGCTGCTCCTGTCCTCAGTGGGTAGTACACCCGGTGATAGATCGTTCAGGTCGGATATCATCTCTCTCCCGACTTTCCCTCTGGAAGACTGATATCAGAGAGTTTCACTTTCACTCATTTTTGTTCAGCTCTCTCCTAGAGAAACTCGTAGTTCGGAAATAGAGTTGCTAGCAACGATATTAAAGCTCCGCCTTTTTTTAGTTAGCAAGGATCGGCATGTCTTCCCAAATTGTGTTTGAGCATGCTGTGAAAGCACCATCTTCCTCATGCTTTTATCTCTCTCCTTGAGAGGATAGATGAGTTTCAAATAGGAACCGTTCTCACACTTCACGATAAGCCACATTTTTGGCGAAAAAAGGAGCTTGATTTCACTAGTCTACCATTGGAAGCACACATCATCACAGATGATCTGAAGAACGACTTTAAATTGCAAACAGAAAAAAAACCTCTTGTTCTCAGAGAGTGATGATCAAATCCAATCGTGTTGTTGATATTGATTTAGACTTGGATGCCGAAGTAATTAACTGTGCATCAATGTGTGTGTCACAGCCCTGTTCCCAAACTCTATTGACATTGGGAGCATGGGAATGGAACTATTTATTATAAAATTATAATATATTTATATCATGTGGTATTCCTTTTTTTCATAGCTGAAAGTAGCATGGTACACTTAGTGGTAAATTTGGCGGTGATGGAAAGAAGGTGCTAACATTATCTGTTAAATTTGGGTCTGTCAGTCACATTGTCTCAAATGTCTTTGAAGTTCTCAGTTTCAAAGCATTATACTGTTGATGTCAATCATTTTGGAAAGAAGTGCTAAAGGAGAAGCTTTTTGTTATTTTCTTCTTGCTGACATTAAGGATGGTGTTACTATTTATAGATATCTTAGTTACAATAGTTATACCGTATTATTGGGCGGTCAAAATATTTGCCTCGTTTTTGACATCAATTTATGGCGAAGTCCCAAAGTGTTGACACGCGCAGGTGAACTCTCGTGAAGGTAAATTACAGAAACTTAGTTGTGTATGGTGAATTGTACTATTTATTAGTCAGGGACAGTTCGCTTCGTAAAATAGTTACGTGCAGCTATGGGACTACGTAGATAATTGACATTATTTGAACACCGCCAATACGTTGCAAATTAAACAAAAGTATCATATAACTCAAAGTGATGAACTCATATTATAAAGCTATGGTCATTATGTAAACTTGTTCTACAATAGATTAGTGAAAAAGAGCAATTGAAAATTGGAACAGATGACGAGGAAGCTAAACAAGATACCAGTGATGCTAAAGCTACTGGGGTGATAGAAGGGTACTGGAGAAACAGTGAAAGTGGCCGGAGAAAGTGGGGCTGCTAAAGGTGATACTGGAGCTGATACCTCTGGAATTACTGGTACACTTATTATCTGTGTTGTCTCCTATAGTGTATTTGGGTTCATTTTGCCATTAGAAATTATTAGTAGTGGTGTAATTAGTATACATAACACATACCACATATCAGTTAAAATAAAGTGCACGTGTCTGTGTGTATAGAGTTGATTTTCTTTTTATGAGAACAAATTTATTAGATACATTAGTATAGTACTTATATCTATATGATTAAACTTTTACAGTTAGAATGTATTTCTTACCGTACTGGTTTGTCTTTCAAGTGGCAGCCCATTTTATTGATTAACAAAATTCACGAGATCACATTCCTTGTAGTCATGGCATCTCTTATGCTTTGCTTATGGAAAATGCAATAATCTAGTTCTTGTGGATCATATCATATAAAAAATGACATCAAAGAACTGGATGACTCGTCAGGAGACCACTTGACTTAGAAATTTTGAATTTGGTCGAGTTATTAGAAATTTATGATAATTTTTTTTACCGGCAAGGTGAACATCAATAGACTATAGTATTAACTTTGTTATATTACCAATACAAAACCTGTTTTCAATCTTGTGTATGCATTGAATAATATGTCCATCATTCCACTTAGTAATGTAATAGTAACCCTATACACTTTTATCTCACTATTTACCAATCGAGATATACCAACTAACATTGCTTTCCATGTGTTAAAGGTAACTGTAAACAAAATGGAGTATTAATCCCTGTGGAGAAAAGTGGATTTACTCATCACCACAAGTAAGTGTTATATTGTAGTATTAATGTTATTGTCTCATCATAGATCCATCTTCCTTATGCTGACACCTTTTTCACGCCGACAGAGAAACAGCCATCTGCTGATGGCCATGATAAGGATGAAGCTACAGGAGGTGGAGCTACTCCTAAGGAAAGTGGTAAAAAAGATGATGAACAAAAAGGTAAACCTGAAGAGAAAGAACCAAAGCCAACAGAAGAAGCTGCTTCTGAAAAGAAAAGGGAGTGATGACAAGAAAGAGGAATGAGTTAAATTTATCATTTCTAATGATTGAGTTATTTGTACTTGTTTTTTAAAGCTATTTTTTCACGACAGCTCTGTATCAAACTGAAACTGAAACTATTATACTGGCATTTCAATGTTATTGTACTTTATATAGTTTGATTGTACTACTTGTGTACGTATTTTGAATGACATTTGTTTTAACCAGAATAAATATATAACAATATATACACACACACATTAATATATGATGATATAATTATTCTCCATTGCCATCTTCATACACAAGTGACAATTCTGGTCTAATGTTAGAATATAAAATATCTGAATTAGTCCTAAACATATGTTTGAGATCCAGTCCCATGAGATTGAGTCTCAGTCTCAAGTTGTGGAAACTCAGACCTGTGTCTTAATGTATCAGAACTGAACTGCTGTGGATCACTACTAGAATAAATTTCTGAATGAAACGGAGAATGGCAAGATTCTGGAGGTAAGTCATCAACAGGTAAGTTTGTCAAGACTCGATCAGCATTAGAAAATGGGCGTGGTACATCCAATGTATATACAGCTCTGTTGGAAGGTGATTCAGACAATTGAAAGGAAACCTTGGTCTGTTCGAACTAATTCTAAAGAGAGTTTCTTTTGTCTTGAACGAGGAGATGTTGATGTGAAAAGTACAGGCGAATGAGAACGATCTACCAAAGGAAGATGATCGTAAACGAGGACTTTGATCTGGTGACCACTCCTCTTCTTGTCCCAGGAGAATTCCATTAGGAGACTCAACGGATATAGGTGTGACTGATCTCTCATGGTTGCTCTCACTTGGGTCTAGTAGCAATTGGGAAATGGGTGAAGAAAGTGGTTCAAAAGATGAGGTAGTTATGGGACCCTTATTGCAATTGAGGGAACTGAGGAGTCTTTTAACGGAAATATACTGAGAGAAAGAAAAAAGGGCAATTTGACATTCCTGCTGGTTTACAACTACAATTTCCCTGCCTGATTGCCTCCCTCCCTCCCTTCTGACCAATTGCCTTCTTCTAACCTGTATTTGTCCATCATTAACTTGTCCAACAAGTTTTCAAGTTAAGTAATGTTTTTTTTAGCAGTTGCTTTTGAGTTTGCTATAGCCACAATGTTGTCGCAGAGCTGTAAGGAAAGGTCATTATGATCAAACCTCTTTTTAACTAACCTGTAAGATATCTCTCCATAAAAGGTAAAAGACCAAAACTGATAGAGAGCTTTTGTCTGTGCCTCTGGAAAAAAAGTGGAAATCTAAAGAAGATAACATAACAGAGCATTTGTAAAACTGTTCTTACTCTCTGACATCAAGTCCATCATGATAATTGTCACAAATCATAGATCGGGAACCAACAGGTTGTAAAGGATATTGTAGTGGTACCAGAAGGAATTGGGCCAATAGATGAACTAGATGACATACAAAACCAAGAGCCACACCTGTTTTGATCAGTCGAAGATGCTCCTGTTAATTAATTTGAATGTAGTACAATGATTACTTGACCATACTCACCTGATTCCATGGGATCTCCATGAGGTAATATGACATCACAGATAGTGAAAGTATCATTTAATTGTTTGATGCAGAAAGTTTCTGCTAACTCTGATATGAGAGTTCTCTGTCTTAAATGTAACTGTCTTTTGTTCTTTATAAGTTGTTCCCTGAAAAGCACAAAACTCATCATTCACAGTAATCTCTATTTTTTAAATTTTCTGTATCAGCTGTTTCTTACCTTCTTTGAGAAAATAGCATGCTGTCATTCTCAAATTTAGTTTTTGATTTTGCAAATCGTTTTTGATTATCAGATAAAAACTTTTCTCTGTTATCTAGTGAACTTCTTAAGTTATTCAGTCTTTCTCTTTCTAAACATCAGTAGACAAATATTATGTTAGATCTTATGATTACTTTCAGTTAGCATTTGTCTTTGTTCCTTTAACTGTTGTCTGAGGAGCTCAACACGAGTTGTAAGTTGACAATGTTTTGTTCTCTAAATATATAAAGTATTTAATATAATGGTAGGTCACTGTGGTAAAGTACTGATGTTTGCTAGTCTAGAGTTTACTAATGGTAGCTATCCTAGGTCACTGTGGTAAGTACTGATGTTCACTAGTCTAGAGTTTTACTAATGGTAGCTATCCTAGGTCACTGTGGTAAGTACTGATGTTCACTAGTCTAGTACTTATAAACATTTACCATATCAGTGGCATCAATCTGTTTTTGTTGAGCAACTGCAATCTTTTGTTTATCTTCTCTTAGTGTCTGTCTAAGCATGGTCAGTCTTTTTTTGTTGATCTATCAATCTACAAAGACCAAAAACACACACACATTTATACACACCAGGTAAGTATACAAGATAACAAGTACCTTTGTAAGTCCTTTAAATTATAGGAATCAATGACCTACAGGTAAATGATAGTATCTTAAGTCAAGAATGAACTATATAGCTAGTGGATAACATTCTAAGACATATTTATAACACCAAATGTCTTGTTAATGGTATTTTTTCCTCTGATAATAATTATACTAATTTAAGCTATAATTTAACTGTGCATTAATGACTAATATTAATACTTTTAATAATATCAATACACTAGTAACACATCTAAGTAATGCTATCATCATAATGGTACAATAAGGTCACATGACAAATTCACAATGATCACCTGACCTCTGATTTTTTGACTTCAATGAGACTATTACAAGGAAGATAATTTATTAGCTCATTATAATAGATGGAGTGGTAAGGAGATGGTACCCCTCCTGTCTCGGGACTACAATAATAACCTTCTGATGTACCAATAATGATACTATTATTAGGGAAGTTTGATTGATCTCTACGACTGATCTGAATAACAGAAGTGATGATAATTGACAATGTATAAATGAACTGAGAAATGAATCACAAAAGGAATAAAAAGTATTGATAACTAAGTAAGTATTTCCATGATATTTTTTGTTCTAGCCATAGAGTATAAAAATAGCTTTAGAAATAAATGAATTGTTTTAAATGATTGAACAATAGTTAGAAAAAACAAAGCATTTACTTACTGCCATTTCCCAAATGAATGTATTGTGATAAATTAATAACTTTCTCAAAGCAAAAAAGCTCTTCACTTCTACTGACAACAAGGGAACCATACTTTAATAAGAAACTCTAAAATGAAGAAGTTAAAAGAAATTACAATCAATTATATTAAATCATTGAAGGAGGATACTATTCATATATAATGCTTTCCAACTGCTTCATGTGTAAATGATAGTGATCCCCAAGTAGGATTCTGAAAGTAGGAATAACAGTGGATTGACAGTTTCCGTGGCATCGTCCATCAATCCATATATATATATTTCTATTTATCGTCTATTCATATATACATTCACTCTTACTTACATAAGTCTCTTGTAGTGCACTGCTAGTATAGATAACTATGGAAGAATCAATTAGTAAGGAACTCTACTAGTGATGAGGTAAGTACATCATATTTATAGCACACAACATGTACCACTCCAATACAATGTAATACAGTGAACTGTTAACAACAAGATGTGTACTATATCAACATATAACGTAGTATATATATATGTACTGAATTAAGACTGTTTAGTGAGTTTTGGAGTTTAAGAAAATGAATATTACTAGAATTAACTAGCATAATATAATAGTTTTTAAACTGACTATTCAAAACAATTGGTCTATTATGAATAGATGAGTGGCTAAACCTACAAACCAACTAGTTATACATGTATCATGTAAGTACCCACTACTGTAGTGGGTTTGTATGGTGTACACACACTCCTCCTATCATTTTCATATTCAATTTTAGTTACACCCCTCATGCATGTTTAACAGCTGGATTTACATAAATATCTAATTATCAATGATTCATTGGTTATTCTTTGTTTAGCTGTTCAATCATACTAAGTTCACATGATAGATTAAACTGATAAGATTATTACTTGATCCTTGACCACACACCCATCATCATTGGATTGACTTACCATCCTTATTGCTTTCCCAAATCATGTAGCGTAAACCTAACACTGACAGCTAGCGGTCCCCCATAATATTGGTTCAGGGGGCTTATATTACGAATACCCAAACTTCGTACATGACTCAATCTCCGCTAAATCAAGAAAGTAAAGAACGTTATTAAATGTCAAACCAATACAATAACTATTATTGTTGGCTCTAGTTACTTTACTTCCTGTTGTGATCTAAGAATTAACATGTCGAGGAGCACGGGAGGCTTTGCAGCAGCCATATCCTGAAGAGAATCTATACGTCAAACTTTTAAGAGACGACTCATCCCATCATTTAACACTCGAGCCACCCATAATGTTACAATACAGCTTCTCCCCTAATTATTAATAATTATTACATTGCTGCGCTTACACATCGTAACTACATCAAACATTGCATAATTATAAGGATTATTTTATTTATGCTTTGCCTCTTGTCTAAAGCAAGGTGTTTTGAGCTGTCTTCCCCGTGCGATTTGGTGTAACTATAGTACATCCACTATGTCCACAGAATAAGGAAGAATATGCTAAAACAATAGATGCAAATATTTTGTCTACTGCAAACAAAAGGGAGAATTTGTACGTATACCCAGTTTCATTCAGAAATTGGATATCAGTTAATGGAAGTACTGGTTTTTAAAGCTGAGGCTGGTGCTCGCTATCCATCTCCTATGTCTCATATGCTTGTCATGGGCTCATAGTACTCTAATAACACGTAACTTAAAGGTCTTACTGACGTTATTACTGTTGATGTAGTTGATTATTAAATGCTGAATTGGGGATGGAGGTTTAATCCAAACGTGGAAGGTGCAACACCAGCTACAGTCTATGGTTTTCTCGTATCTTATCTCAGGAATTATATTTCAAAGCAGACCCTAATTATGATGGTCGAGAGTCCGTGTTCCAGTTCTCTTTGACAAACAAAAAGAGACTATTGTTAACAATGAGTCAGCTGAAATTATTCGCATGCTTAATTCAGAGTTTATGATCTTCTCTGCTACTCCTAAAGCAAAGGTTATTGATTTTGTATCCAGCTGAACTTCGTCCAACAAATTGAATGAACTAAATGAGTGGATTTACTCGTGAGAATATATTATATTCAACTGTCTATCCATTCATCTCTACCTATATATTATATTCTATCTTTCCCTTATTTATAGTGCATTTAATAATGGTGTATATCGTGCTGGTTTTGCTGGTACTCAAACAGCATATGATATAAACTGTGAGAGAAGTATTTACTGGATTGGCGGATCGTGTTGAAGAGATAACTCTCTCGGGCAACGATATCTCAACTGGCTCTCAACTTACAGAGGCGATGTACCGCCTTGTTTACAACTCTAGTACGATTTTGATCTGGTCTATGTTGGTCATTTCAAGGTACATATTTAATGAGCTTTATTATCAAGCATTGTTGTTGTTTTAGTGCCAATAAAGCGTATTATAGACTATCCTAACTTGTGGGGTTATTTAAGAGACTTGTACAACACTCCTGATTTGGTGAGACAACTAATAGGTTTCATATTGAACACATCATTATCAGGGTGGGTTTTATTATATCCACATCTTTATACCTCCTTTATATTCAATAGGAATGCCACCTCCGTATTAATCCTAAAGGTATTGTAGCTATTGGACCAGATATTGACTACTCTACATTCCTCCATGATCGAGCTACAAGATTTATTACTTAAGTATTTGCATCCTCAAAGTGTGGTGGTAGCTTTGCATAGTTGAAACTTAAATAAATGTAATGGGTCTACCTTTATTGCAGTTTTTTTTTTATTTACAGTTATTTCTTGTTTCGATGTCTGTAGTATTGAATTAAAAGTTTCCTTCATTGATTAAAGTGACCATTGTCTGGAAGTGTAGTTGAGCTATTCGTTCTAAATCTTCTACACTAAAAATCACAAGACAATGATTGCCATTAATCATCCATCAAGCCTGTAAACATCTTGCTAGACATATAGTATAGAGTATGTACCTCTCTTATTATAATGGATGATTTTTCCCACTTTGCTAGGACTTTTCTAAAAATGTTCCCCCCATACTCCGAGGCAAGTGGACCTCTCAGTAGAGGTAAACACTCAAAGTAATCAAAGTCAACAGTAAATGGATTAGGAGGACAGGTACCAGTAACATATGGTGACTAGCTCAGCTATAATGACCCCATTGGGTTACATCTGTCAAATAGGATGACAGTTTTATGTACAGATACACTTGCCATGTTAAATATAACCTTTTTCTTTATCCAAGATGAAGTTGATTTGAGTTGTAAAGGAAAGTCCTTTTCTGTTTGGGATGACTAGCCAATTGGACTAATCCCCCCTCTCATGGTTAGTTCTGATCCATACGTAGGGGACAATTATAACGAGCCATAACAGCAATCAGAACATAGTAGAAATCTTTCATCCTTTGCATGAGAGAGAAAATAATGGGCCAGAAAATAATTTGAAATAGTCATTGAACAATAATCATCAAATGCTGGATAGATGAATGATATGGTTAATAATAAAAATTACAAGTCAATGGGCTAAGTTTGGTATAAGAGAGCATAAACTAAACTTCGTCATCCTCGGTTTCACTGGACTAGCAGGAGGTCAAACCCACGTCTATGTACCCATATCCACTTAACCTACAACAACCAACATATCAGCATCACTAATGCAAACCACAAAATCATTGATTTAACTTCTTTGTTGTTTTTGACTCATCATAAAAGAACCCTTAATCAAAGAAGATAATAACCTGTTATTTAATGTAGGATATACACATACGATTGTTTGGGTAATGACCCCCTCCCATATCTAGCCAAGAACTTGCAGGTGAATTAGTAGCTGATAAAAATAATAGGTACATATAATATTCGATATATGAATTACAACAATGTTTGGTTCACTAACAGAGGGTTCATTAACAATACTACATATCATCTCCTCTCTCCCACGAAGGTATCGTAGCAAAGTACTTGAAAACCCTACAGTTAATGAGATACCACAAATACTGCTGACTTGTATAATTAATTGGGGGGTGTATATGATCTATGAATGTGTAGTCCTGGCAATACATGTATACCACATCAGCAGAAATCAATACATTGTAACCAGTGAGCTTGACTCCTTAGGTTGCTGTCTATGTAATACACAGGTTATGATAGCACATGTAAGCGTATGTACTATGTATAGAGCTGACTTTTCATTAAATTGTTTCAGTGAAATATGACTTTTACCACCTTACTTTGCACAGCCAACTTTAGCAATTCTGATAAGAGATGTTACTTTTTTTCTTTCTCAGGCCTTGTAGAAACAAGTATATTAAGAAATGTGAAATTTAATAAAGTACCATTTTTGATTTTTAATATATTAACTAAGTCACGTGACGTATAAATTTTTTTTATTTAGTTTTCTCTTTTTGAAACAAGGCTGGGAGTTGACATGAGAAGTGAATCATAATGTCCCTCACCAAAACTCCTAGACTCACCTCTATCTGACCCACACTGAGACGAGTTAAGAAAAATATAAATTATATTGCTGTTCCAATAAATGCACGTAACTACTTTCTACTATTCAGGAAACTTGCTTCGAACAAAGAACGAAATGAAAGACGTAAAGATCGACTTATACAGGTGGAAAATATTCTATTTATGTTTCTCATAATAACAATGTCTTTGTACAGGTACGAGAAACAAGAGAAAGTTTTTTTTGCCACGTCAAAGTGCGAGGAGGAATGTACGATCGTAAAAAGAGGAAAGAGAAACGTCTATTAGAACTACATATACAGGTACTATTAATACCCAATCCTGTTATTGTTTGTAATGGTGTACCCCTTAAATATTTGGAATTTACTGTTTATAAAGAACGTCTTATTAAAGACACCAGAAAGCAGTTACATCAGCTGGAACAAACATTAGCAATGCATTACCAACCAAATAGGACAAGCTCAGCCGGATGCTATGGACAGTTGAACAAGTAAATAAAAATACATTGATATTTCCTTTGTTAAATGTAATACAGGAGGAGCAAAGATTTACAAGAACTTCGCCTGTTATTATCACTCAACAGCAAGTAAGAAAGAAAGAGAGCGTATCAGACATACTCCATTAATTTTTTTACATATACTTGTATATTTCAAGAGCTGTAGCTAAAAGAGAACAGGCTGCAGCATGAAGAGTTAATATTATGCAATATCATTATATATTATTAATCTTTTAGCTAACTAAAAACAAAAACAACAGACCAGACAAGAAATAGAAATACTAAAAATGAAGCTGTGTTTACCTCGAACTCGAGTATTTGGCTGCAGAGGAAAGAAGAGCTAAAATAATAGCTGCTAATAAACAATTTAATTCACCATCACTTTCTGTATGGTCAGTAAGGAATTAGAGAAATCATGTGAATAATTGCAAGGGGATAATATCCATTACTCTGCTTACAGGACTTAGAGCCTAATCCTGCTCCACATCTGATACTACGAAGGTACAAGGTGTAGAAGCTTTTGCTTCCACGTATTTCCACTTCCGCAATTTGGAAGCGGGTTCCCCAACCCTCATAAGTAAAACAATCACAACTCCTGTAGGTGAAAATTTGTCTTTATTCTATAGTTAATGCACTCAAGCTGCTCAGAGTTATTTAAACAAAGCCAAAAGTCTGAACCTTGGATATTATGTTTGGGTCTTTCAGAAA